>NC_068455.1:76752661-76797661 GCF_023373465.1 Oncorhynchus keta | reverse complement strand
CCAACACACCATATCTCCTGAAACATCTTCCCCAGCTATACAGACGCCCCCCACAACACACCATATCTCCTGAAACATCTTCCCCAGCTATACAGACGCCCCCAACACACCATATCTCCTGAAACATCTTCCCCAGCTATACAGACACCCCCCCAACACACCATATCTCCTGAAACATCTTCCCCAGCTATACAGACGCCCTCCAACACACCATATCTCCTGAAACATCGTCCCCAGCTATACAGACGCCCCCCCCCAACACACCATATCTCCTGAAACATCTTCCCCAGCTATACAGACGCATCTCCCCCAACACACCATATCTCCTGAAACATCTTCCCCAGCTATACAGACCCCCCAACACACCATATCTCCTGAAACATCGTCCCCAGCTTTACAGACGCCCCCCCCCCCCCAACACACCATATCTCCTGAAACATCTTCCCCAGCTATACAGACGCCCCCAACACACCATATCTCCTGAAACATCTTCCCCAGCTATACAGACCCCCCAACACACCATATCTCCTGAAACATCGTCCCCAGCTATACAGACGCCCCAACACACCCTCCTGAAAACACACCATATCTCCAGAAACATCTTCCCCAGCTATACAGACCCCCCCAACACACCATATCTCCTGAAACATCGTCCCCAGCAATACAGACGCCCCCCAACACACCATATCTCCTGAAACATCGTCCCCAGCTATACAGACGCCCCCAACACACCATATCTCCTGAAACATCTTCCCCAGCTATACAGACGCCCCCCAACACACCATATCTCCTGAAACATCGTCCCCAGCTATACAGACCCCCCCCCAACACACCATATCTCCAGAAACATCGTCCCCAGCTATACAGACACCCCCCCAACACACCATATCTCCTGAAACATCTTCCCCAGCTATACAGACGCCCCCCACAACACACCATATCCCCTGAAACATCTTCCCAGCTATACAGACCCCCCCAACACACCATATCTCCTGAAACATCTTCCCCAGCTATACAGACGCCCCCCCAACACACCATATCTCCTGAAACATCTTCCCCAGCTATACAGACCCCCCAACACACCATATCTCCTGAAACATCTTCCCCAGCTATACAGACCCCCCAACACACCATATCTCCTGAAACATCGTCCCCAGCTTTACAGACGCCCCCCAACACACCATATCTCCTGAAACATCTTCCCCAGCTATACAGACGCCTCCCCCAACACACCATATCTCCTGAAACATCGTCCCCAGCTATACAGACCCCCAACGCACCATATCTCCTGAAACGTCTTCCCCATCTATACGGACTCCCCCCCCCCAACACACCATATCTCCTGAAACGTCTCCAGATGTTTTATAATTTTATAGAACTCTAATTCCACCCTGAGGCGCGCAGAGACCATCCCATTAAACAACAGTAAAGGGTCTGTTATCCCCCAACCTTTGACCCTGCTCCTCCTCGTTAGCCAAATAGACATCTTTGCCTGAGCAAACACACAACACACATTTGGCCTTCTCCTTATTTGAATACCTGTAACCCATTATAAACATCCCAACAGTAAAAACCATCCCGACCTCTCACACAGACATTCCAACAGAGACATTAACGGCATTAACCTGGCACACACAGAAAACACACGATGCACAGTTTCACTCCTGTCCGACTCCCGGTTCAACCCGTACCAACCAGCTTTTACTGTCCAGGGCTCCATGTAGAACCCTCCACTGGAGATCCCCTGACCTCTTTGGTACTGGGGGTTTGTAGAGCCCCCTCCATCCAAAACCCACCATACTCTCCGCCCCACATACCCCCTGCCACTGATGTCCCCTCACTCCTGTTAGGCTCCTAATGTTCCTCACCTTAATGCAGAGGTTGTAGAGGGCTTTACCTCCCACCCCCTCAAACTCCCCCAGGCTCGGAGTGTTAAAATCTAACAAGAAACATTGGTGGCCCCTCCCCCTTTGGCCACTCAAACACCCCCTTACCGGCTCAGACAGGGCCTCCTGGACCCCCCTTACCGGCTCAGACAGGGCCTCCTGGACCCCCCTTACCGGCTCAGACAGGGCCTCCTGGACCTCCTCCAGGAATCTCTCCAGCAGCTTAAGAGACGTTATTCCTGTTTGTTGTGCCAAGACCTCCAGGGTTTTCCTCCCCTCCTCTCCCAGCAGTCTCAGGTCACCCAGCCTTTGTAACTCCCCTGCCATCAGTTGCCTCTGCAGGGTGGCCGACTGAACCGGTCTCAAAGGGATGTCTGGGTTGTGGAAGATAGGCTCCTCCCGCAGCCACAGCCCAGGCTCCACCCCCTTCTCGTGTGGGCCTTAGCAGCTGCCAGGCCCTCAGCACCGCAGAGTAAAAATCTGAGAGACCTGCTGTACTCAGCCTCTCCAGCTTCATGAGGAACAGCTGCCAGTCCAACCCTAATCCGCCAACTCTCCTCAGCAGCGCGCATGCTGGTTCCCTCCAGACAACATCAGTATGGTACAGCAATCTCTGCACCGCCTTTAGCCTGAAAGCAGCCATCCTGCTCTCCAGTTCCACCCTGTCCTCCTTCATGAACGGTCATGTACAACACTGCTGCCTTCAGCCAGTGATGGTCCGACCAGAAGAAGTCCACCAGCTTGCGTTGCAGGTCAGACCGACAAGGGGGTTGAGGACAGCCAGTTTATGCCACAGGGAAGATGCCACCAGGTTGTTATTTGTCAGCACCCTCCCTCTATGTGACACTTGGTACAGGAACCACATTCACCTGGCCTGTCTTGACACCACTGCCTGTGACAGCCCCTCCCAGTTCTTCCTGACCCACTTCTCGGAGCCCAGGTACACCCCCAACACTTTAAGCCCTTCACAACCCCACTACAAACCCCCTGGAAGCAGAGGAGGAGCCCTATCCCCCAATGCCCCACATAACAGAGCTTTGCTCTTGCCCCAGTTTACCTTAGCTGATGAACCTCTCTCGTACACCTTCAGACTGGTCTCCAGTGCCTGCATATCTTGACCATCCCTGACCATCACAGAAACATTATCTGCATATGCTGACACTGCTATGCCTGTCACCACATCCATTCCTGTCCAGCACACTCCCTGCAATCTCCTGCGTAGCAGTCCTAGAAGAGGCTCAATGACTAGTGTATATAACTGCCCAGATAGAGGGCATCCTTGTCTAATGCTCATCCTTGTCCATCCTCATCCTTGTCCAAAGTTCACATTAGAACCTCTTGACAAGTCCAACATGTCCCTGATTAAGAACAAGTTGTCCCTGATTGAACGTCCCGGTACACAATATGTTTGGTCCTTATGTACTATCGAGTCCAGATGGGACTTCAGTCTGTTTGAGAAGACTTTGGCAAATATCTTGTAGTCCGTACAGAGTAATGCCACAGGCCTCCAATTCTTAAGTTCACACAAGTCCCCTTTATTGGGCAGGAGAGTCAGAGCCGCCCAACGGCAGCTCATCGGCAACTATCCAACCCCGACGCATTCACGCAACACGCAAAATAAGTCCTGTCCAATTATTCCCCAGAATTTTTTATAAGACTCTGCTGGGAGTCCACCGATCCCCGTTACACGACCCCCGGTACACGACCCCCGGTACACGACCCCCGGTACACGACTGGGGGACATCTGGGTTATGGCCTCTGCCAGTTCATGGGACAACAGAGGAATGTCCATATCATTCCTCTGTGCCCGAGAGAGCTTAGGGAGTTCTGCAAACAAGACCTCAGCACACAGACGATCACACACTTCTGCCCTATACAACTCAGTATAAAACTCCACAGTCCGCTCCCGCATCTCCCCCACCACAGAGGTCACCCGCCCATCAGACAGCCATAGATAATGCATAACCTTGGCTTCACTGCTCTGTCTTTCCAAACCAAAGAAGAAGGAGCTGGGAGCATCCATCTCCTTGAGCATGGAGAACCGAGCTCTTACAAGTGCTCCCTTTGCTTTAATGCTTTAACCTGGAAAAAACTGCCCAGGTCCCTACGTAATTCAGCTAAATTAGCCTGGAGGCCTACATTGTCTTGCCCCACCATCTCTACCTCCATCTCACTAATACTACGCTCTAGTTCCCCCAATACTCTCCTAGCGTCTGAGGATGAGAGAGCTGTGTACTGTTGACAGAAAATTTCCCCACATCCCACCATTGACTCAGAGACTCATACTGCTCTCTTCGCTGCCCCCACCTTTCCCAAAAGGTCTGGAAACCTGAGCAAAAAAGGGCATCTTGTAAGAGCTTTATATTAAACTTCCAATAGGATGACTGCCGGGGCCCTGGTGAAACAGACACCCGAGCCATGGTTAAACAGCCTATTGATCCGATTCCTAGACATGTAAAACCGATGGGGTCGGGCTGCACTCACCCTAGCCCCAAAAACCTTCACCCATGTATACTGTCTTGTGTTGGGATCTTTAGTTCTCCAAACATCCACTAGGTCAAACTGATTAATGATGTCCCTTAACACTCCTACTTCACCATTTCTGTCTTTTGTCAAATCCATTGTACAGTTCCAGTCCCCTCCAGACCACCAGCGTCTCCTCAGGCGCTACCTGTGAGAGTTCCTGTCTAAGACTCCCAAATAGAACCCCTCTTTCTCTCCCTGTGTAAGGCGCATACACATTTATAAAGACAAAACCCATGTTGTTAATTTCTGCTTTAACAACAAGCAGCCTACCTTCACACATCTCCTTTGAGGAGGTTTTCCAGACAGCCCCGGTGCAGACTGCCACCCCTGCACTAACATTTATCCCATGGCTCAACACACAGACAGCTCCGGTGCAAAGACTGCCACCCCTGCACTAACATTTGTCCCATGGCTCAACACACAGAAAGCCCCGGTGCAAAGACTGCCACCCCTGCACTAACATTTGTCCCATGGCTCAACACACAGAAAGCCCCGGTGCAAAGACTGCCACCCCTGCACTAACATTTGTCCCATGGCTCAACACACAGAAAGCCCCGGTGCAGACTGCCACCCCTGCACTAACATTTATCCCATGGCTCAACACACAGAAAGCCCCGGTGCAGACTGCCACCCCTGCACTAACATTTGTCCCATGGCTCAACACACAGACAGCCCCGGTGCAAAGACTGCCACCCCTGCACTAACATTTGTCCCATGGCTCAACACACAGAAAGCCCCGGTGCAGACTGCCACCCCTGCACTAACATTTGTCCCATGGCTCAACACACAGAAAGCCCCGGTGCAGACTGCCACCCCTGCACTAACATTTATCCCATGGCTCAACACACAGAAAGCCCCGGTGCAGACTGCCACCCCTGCACTAACATTTGTCCCATGGCTCAACACACAGAAAGCCCCGGTGCAAAGACTGCCACCCCTGCACTAACATTTGTCCCATGGCTCAACACACAGACAGCCCCGGTGCAAAGACTGCCACCCCTGCACTAACATTTGTCCCATGGCTCAACACACAGACAGCCCCGGTGCAAAGACTGCCACCCCTGCACTAACATTTGTCCCATGGCTCAACACACAGAAAGCCCCGGTGCAGACTGCCACCCCTGCACTAACATTTATCCCATGGCTCAACACACAGACAGCCCCAAAGGTGCAAAGACTGCCACCCCTGCACTAACATTTGTCCCATGGCTCAACACACAGACAGCCCCGGTGCAAAGACTGCCACCCCTGCACTAACATTTGTCCCATGGCTCAACACACAGAAAGCCCCGGTGCAGACTGCCACCCCTGCACTAACATTTGTCCCATGGCTCAACACACAGACAGCCCCGGTGCAAAGACTGCCACCCCTGCACTAACATTTGTCCCATGGCTCAACACACAGAAAGCCCCGGTGCAGACTGCCACCCCTGCACTAACATTTGTCCCATGGCTCAACACACAGACAGCCCCGGTGCAAAGACTGCCACCCCTGCACTAACATTTGTCCCATGGCTCAACACACAGAAAGCCCCGGTGCAAAGACTGCCACCCCTGCACTAACATTTGTCCCATGGCTCAACACACAGAAAGCCCCGGTGCAAAGACTGCCACCCCTGCACTAACATTTGTCCCATGGCTCAACACACAGAAAGCCCCGGTGCAAAGACTGCCACCCCTGCACTAACATTTGTCCCATGGCTCAACACACAGACAGCCCCGGTGCAAAGACTGCCACCCCTGCACTAACATTTGTCCCATGGCTCAACACACAGAAAGCCCCGGTGCAAAGACTGCCACCCCTGCACTAACATTTGTCCCATGGCTCAACACACAGAAAGCCCCGGTGCAAAGACTGCCACCCCTGCACTAACATTTGTCCCATGGCTCAACACACAGAAAGCCCCGGTGCAGACTGCCACCCCTGCACTAACATTTGTCCCATGGCTCAACACACAGAAAGCCCCGGTGCAAAGACTGCCACCCCTGCACTAACATTTGTCCCATGGCTCAACACACAGAAAGCCCCGGTGCAGACTGCCACCCCTGCACTAACATTTGTCCCATGGCTCAACACACAGAAAGCCCCGGTGCAAAGACTGCCACCCCTGCACTAACATTTGTCCCATGGCTCAACACACAGACAGCCCCGGTGCAAAGACTGCCACCCCTGCACTAACATTTGTCCCATGGCTCAACACACAGACAGCCCCGGTGCAAAGACTGCCACCCCTGCACTAACATTTGTCCCATGGCTCAACACACAGACAGCCCTGGTGCAAAGACTGCCACCCCTGCACTAACATTTGTCCCATGGCTCAACACACTTGCCCCTTTCCACCAGAGCAGATGACTTCATTCACCAAATCACTATGCGTCTACTGCAGAAACAACACCTGTACTTTTTTTTGTTTTATATATTAATCCAACACACTCCTCTTTCGCACATCTCTGGTGCCATTTATATGAAGTGATCCTACCTGAAGAGTCTCCATAAGAAGTGGGAGAAAAGCCAGCAAAGAAAGAGACCAATAGAAAAGCTCAAAAAGCCCCAGTGTCAGAAAGAAACTCTACATCTCAACAGTGTCTGAAGGTAGACCCTTACACACTGCTGTGACTCACTTCCTGAACCTAAACCGTTTCCTGGGTGAGAGGACACCAAGCCCCTCATTTTTCATAGCATGTTGTACTGGTCTTACAAACATTCTCGGATCAGAAAAAAAAGCCTCAAGATTAACTTTTTTACACTTGGTCTCATTCAGGAACCTTGTCAGTTCTCTCAACGTGAACTTTGACCCTTCTGCTTGACTGGCTGTCAGCTCCAGGCCCATTGGAGAGGAGTCTGAACAAAATAACTCCTCTTCCTCAGACTCACTTTCCTCCTCATCTTTATCTCTCACCCTGACCACCTGCCCTTTCTCTCTGGCCCAGCCTCCACTACCCCACCATCTCTAGCCTGACTAGACCCAGCCTCCACTACACCACCATCTCTAGCCTGACTAGACCCAGCCTCCACTACCCCACCATCTATAGCCTGACTATACCCAGCCTCCGCTACACCACCATCTATAGCCTGACTATACCCAGCCTCCACTACACCACCATCTCTAGCCTGACTAGACCCAGCCTCCGCTACACCACCATCTCTAGCCTGACTAGACCCAGCCTCCACTACCCCACCATCTATAGCCTGACTATACCCAGCCTCCACTACCCCACCATCTCTAGCCTGACTAGACCCAGCCTCCACTACACCACCATCTCTAGCCTGACTAGACCCAGCCTCCACTACCCCACCATCTATAGCCTGACTATACCCAGCCTCCGCTACACCACCATCTATAGCCTGACTATACCCAGCCTCCACTACACCACCATCTCTAGCCTGACTAGACCCAGCCTCCGCTACACCACCATCTCTAGCCTGACTAGACCCAGCCTCCACTACACCACCATCTATAGCCTGACTATACCCAGCCTCCACTACACCACCATCTATAGCCTGACTATACCCAGCCTCCACTACACCACCATCTCTAGCCTGACTATACCCAGCCTCCGCTACACCACCATCTATAGCCTGACTATACCCAGCCTCCACTACACCACCATCTATAGCCTGACTAGACCCAGCCTCCACTACACCACCATCTATAGCCTGACTATACCCAGCCTCCACTACCCCACCATCTATAGCCTGACTATACCCAGCCTCCACTACACCACCATCTATAGCCTGACTATACCCAGCCTCCACTACACCACCATCTCTAGCCTGACTAGACCCAGCCTCCACTACCCCACCATCTATAGCCTGACTATACCCAGCCTCCACTACACCACCATCTCTAGCCTGACTAGACCCAGCCTCCACTACCCCACCATCTATAGCCTGACTATACCCAGCCTCCACTACACCACCATCTCTAGCCTGACTAGACCCAGCCTCCACTACCCCACCATCTATAGCCTGACTATACCCAGCCTCCACTACACCACCATCTATAGCCTGACTATACCCAGCCTCCACTACACCACCATCTCTAGCCTGACTAGACCCAGCCTCCACTACCCCACCATCTATAGCCTGACTATACCCAGCCTCCGCTACACCACCATCTCTAGCCTGACTAGACCCAGCCTCCACTACACCACCATCTCTATCCGGACTAGACCCAGCCTCCATTACCCCACCATCTATAGCCTGACTATACCCAGCCTCCGCTACACCACCATCTCTAGCCTGACTAGGCCCAGCCTCCACTACCCCACCATCTATAGCCTGACTATACCCAGCCTCCGCTACACCACCATCTCTAGCCTGACTAGGCCCAGCCTCCACTACCCCACCATCTATAGCCTGACTATACCCAGCCTCCACTACCCCACCATCTATAGCCTGACTATACCCAGCCTCCACTACCCCACCATCTATAGCCTGACTATACCCAGCCTCCGCTACACCACCATCTCTAGCCTGACTAGGCCCAGCCTCCACTACCCCACCATCTATAGCCTGACTATACCCAGCCTCCACTACACCACCATCTCTAGCCTGACTAGACCCAGCCTCCACTACCCCACCATCTATAGCCTGACTATACCCAGCCTCCGCTACACCACCATCTCTAGCCTGACTAGACCCAGCCTCCACTACACCACCATCTCTATCCGGACTAGACCCAGCCTCCACTACCCCACCATCTATAGCCTGACTATACCCAGCCTCCGCTACACCACCATCTCTAGCCTGACTAGACCCAGCCTCCGCTACAACACCATCTCTAGCCTGACTAGACCCAGCCTCCACTACCCCACCATCTATAGCCTGACTATACCCAGCCTCCACTACACCACCATCTCTAGCCTGACTAGACCCAGCCTCCACTACCCCACCATCTATAGCCTGACTATACCCAGCCTCCGCTACACCACCATCTCTAGCCTGACTAGACCCAGCCTCCACTACACCACCATCTCTATCCGGACTAGACCCAGCCTCCACTACCCCACCATCTATAGCCTGACTATACCCAGCCTCCGCTACACCACCACCTCTAGCCTGACTAGACCCAGCCTCCACTACACCACCATCTATAGCCTGACTATACACAGCCTCCGCTACACCACCATCTCCAGCCTGACTAGGCCCAGCCTCATCTACACTACCATCTCTAGCATGACTAGGCCCAGCCTCATTTACTCACCATCTATAGCCTGACTATACCCAGCCTCCGCTACACCAAAATCTATAGCCTAACTATACCCAGCCTCCGCTACACCACCATCTCTAGCCTGACTAGACCCAGCCTCCGCTACACCACCATCTCTAGCCTGACTAGACCCAGCCTCCACTACACCACCATCTATAGCCTGACTATACCCAGCCTCCAATACACCACCATCTCCAGCCTGACTAGACCCAGCCTCCACTACCCCACCATCTCTATCCGGACTAGACCCAGCCTCCACTACCCACCATCTCTAGCATGACTAGGCCCAGCCTCATCCACAGTACCATCTCTAGCCTGACTTTGCCCAGCCTCATTTACTCACCATGTGTAGCCTGGCTAGGACCAGTCTTATCTACACCACCATCTCTAGCCTGACTAGGCCCAGCCTCATCTACAGTACCATCTCTAGCCTGACTAGACCCAGCCTCATCTACACTACCATCTCTAGCCTGACTAGACCCAGCCTCCGCTACCCCACCATCTCTAGCCTGACTAGACCCAGCCTCCGCTACCCCAACATCTCTAGCATGACTAGGCCCAGCCTCATCTACACCACCATCTCTAGCATGACTAGGCCCAGCCTTATCTACACTACCTTCCCTGGCATGACTAGGCCCAGTCTCATCTACACCACCATCTCTAGCATGACTAGGCCCAGCCTTATCTACACTACCTTCCCTGGCATGACTAGGCCCAGTCTCATCTACACCACCATCTCTAGCATGACTAGACCCAGCCTCATCTACACCACCATCCATAGCATGACTAGGCCCAGCCTCATCTACACCACCATCTCGAGCATGACTAGGCCCAGCCTCATCTACACCACCATCTCTGGCATGACTCGGCCCAGCCTCATCTACACCACCATCCATGACTAGACCCAGCCTCATCTACACCACCATCCATGACTAGGCCCAGCCTCATCTACACCACCTGCTTCTGCATCTCCTTACGCCCTGCACTTTGACCTTGATTTCCCCCACTGCCGCTTGTACCCTCACCTTGTCTACGGCCTTTATGTGGGTACGCAAAGCTCTTATGCCCCAAATCCCCACACTCAAAACACTGTAGACTATCTGTGCTGGCAAACCCTGCACAGAGCCCCTCCCCGTGCCTCACTTTACAATGTACATTTAGCTGTTGCTCATTGTTGCTCAGAAACATAAAGACATAAACCTCCGGAACGAAACAATGTGCTTAACGCCATCTGCCTGAAAACCTGCCGACGCGAAACCCACTAGCAAACCCGCTAGCAAACCCACTAGCAAACCCGCTAGCAAACCCGCTAGCAAACCCGCTAGCAAACCCACTAGCAAACCCACTAGCAAACCCGCTAGCAAACCCACTAGCAAACCCACTAGCAAACCCGCTCGCAAACCCGCTAGCAAACCCACTAGCAAACCCGCTAGCAAACCCACTAGCAAACTTATCAAAACGACTCAGCTCTTTCCTGATTTGATCCTCCATAATAAACGGAGGCAAATTTGCAACTACCACTCTTGTCGAAGGGGTAGAGAGACGTGAAATTGACACCAACACAACCCTTACAGATATTCCGCTAGCAATTAGCCTACCAACCAAATTTGCTCTTTTCAAGAACACAACCACAGCTTTGTTCATTCTCGAAGCAGAATGTATAAGTTCAGTTCCTACCTGTTCCCCGACTGCAAGCAGAACCTCTTCTACTTTAGCTCCATTCTCAGGAACACACCTAATTCCATGCCGTATCGACAGCGTCTACTCCACGCTAGGCTGAGAAGCCATCGCGCAAACCACACCTTCCAAACCCCAGGAAAGTTACTCTGTCCTCTTCCACACTAACTTTGAAAAAACTGCGGATACCGTTAAAACAAATATTGCATTAACCCTCAACCATAGAAAAATACAATTGAAAGAAAAGACCAAGAAAAGAATCAAGAAAGTTAGTTAGGATGGAGAGAGAGACGGAGAGAAAGACAGAGACAGAGAGAGAGAGACACAGAGAGAGAGACACAGAGAGAGAGAGAGAGAGAGAGAGAGAGGGAGAGAGAGAGACACAGAGAGAGAGACACAGACAGAGAGAGAGAGAGAGAGAGACAGAGAGAGAGACGCAGAGAGAGAGACAGAGAGAGAGACACACAGACAGAGAGAGAGAGAGAGAGAGAGAGAGAGAGAGAGAGAGGGAGAGAGAGAGACACAGAGAGAGAGACACAGACAGAGAGAGAGAGAGACAGAGAGAGAGACGCAGAGAGAGAGACACAGAGAGAGAGAGACACAGAGAGAGAGACACACAGACAGAGAGGGAGAGAGAGAGAGAGAGAGACACACAGACAGAGAGAGAGAGAGAGAGAGAGAGAGAGAGAGAGAGAGAGAGAGAGAGAGAGAGAGAGAGAGAGAGAGAGAGAGAGAGAGAGAGGGGAGCTAAGTGGAATTATGAAACGGAAACTCCTCAGTACAGCTGCAGACAAACAGACGTGTGTGTTGTGTGTGTGTGTCAGTCTGGTGTGTTTGTGTGTCTGAAAACTCTCTATCCATGATAAGAACAGCTTCACATTTGAGAATTTGTAAGTCGCTCTGGATAAGAGCGTCTGCTAAATGACTTAAATGTAAATGTAAGAGGAAAATAGATTCACATTGGAGAAGTGGAGACCAGCTAAACTCAGGAACATTCACTGTCTTCTTGCAACTCCAGCGTATATTTGGCCTTGTGTTTAAGGTTTTTATCCTGCTGAAATGTGAATTAATCTCCCAGTGTCTGATGGAAAGCAAACTGAACCAGGTTTTCCTCTAGGATTTTGCTGGTGCTTAGCTCCATTATTCTGAAAAACCCTACAGTCCTTAACAATGACAAGCATACCCATAACATGATGCACCCACCACTATGCTTGAAGATATGTAGAGTGGTACTCAGTAATATGTTGTATAGGATTTGCCACATCTTTTGCAGTATTTTTTGCAGTAGTACTTTAGTGCAAACAGGATGAACGTTTTGGAATATGTTTATTCTATACAAGCTTCCTTCTTTTCACTCTGTCAATTAGGTTAGTATTGTAGAGTAACTACAATGGTGATAGATACTCCATCCTCAGTTTTCTCCTATCGCAGCCATTAAACCCTGTTTACTATTTTAAAGTCACCGCTGGTCTCATGGTGAAATCCCTGAGTGGTTTCCTTCCTCTCTGGCAACTGAGTTAGGAAGGACGCCTGTATCTTTGCAGAGATTCCTTGTATTGATACACCATCCAAAGTGTAATTAATAACTTCACCATATTCAATGTCTGTTTTTTGTACATTGTTTTACCTATCTAACATTAGCTAGCTGGCTCCCTAGCTAACGTTAGCTGGCTCCCTAGCTAACGTTAGCTGGCTCCCTAGCTAACGTTAGCTGGCTCCCTAGCTAACGTTAGCTGGCTCCCTAGCTAACGTTAGCTGGCTCCCTAGCTAACGTAAGTGTATGATCTGTGTAGCAATATAATTCGTATCTCAGAGCCATTTGCGTTGCACGTTATAGCCTAATGTTAGCTAGCTAACATTGAACCTGGTTGATTAGCTTTCGCTAAAGATTAATGCAGGGTAGTTACGTTATGAGTATGGATAGTTGTTTAGCTAGCTAGCTAACATTGAACCTGGTTGGTTAGCTTTAGCTACAGATTCATGCAGGGTAGTAACGTTATAAGTATGGATAATTCTTTAGCTAGCTAGCTACATGTCCAAACAAAAAACTCCACTATGCCAGTAACCATTTCACTGTACCGTTTACACCTCCTGTGTCCTGTTCATGTTACAAACAAACACTGATTTTATTTGATATAGTGTTTGTTTACCAGAGATGGTAATGGGAAGAACAACATGACCTGCACCAAAGTCAGATTAGGATATAACGTTAGGCCAACGAGACAGTGTCCAAGTTCTACAATTTCTCCAGTAGAAAGCCCTGCTTTTATTTCCTCACACTCACAACCGTAAGCTATTATTAACTTGTAAATAATGATCTTGTTGTGAGTTTATTTTCCTGTAATAATGAAGACAAAATGAGCTAAAGTGAAGATGTTGTCGACAATATGATATGGTTGTAATTTGAACTGCTTCACCAGCTAACTTAACATCAGCTACAGTAGCTAGCTAACAAGCTAAAGAAAAATATCCAAAATATTGTTTAGAAAGTTACTGTTAGTTGCCTGGTTTGCTAGATTGATGTAAACTAAATACATTTTTAAACAGATTAGTTTATTGGTTATTTTGGACCACCAGGCTGCTGATGTCATTCAGACTGTCATTTTCTGATGTCAGACGACAACAGAACGTTCATGATGTCATTCAGACTGTCATTTTCTGATGTCAGACGACAACAGAACGTTCATGATGTCATTCAGACTGTCATATTCTGATGTCAGACAACAACAGAATGTTCATGATGTCACTGCGACAACTGTCTATGTCCATAGATGTCCATAGATGTCCATAGATGTCCATAGATGTCCATAGATGTCCATAGATGTCCATAGATGTCCATAGACGTCCATAGACGTCCATAGATGTCCATAGACGTCCATAGACGTCCATAGACGTCCATAGATGTCCATAGATGTCCATAGACGTCCATAGACGTCCATAGATGTCCATAGACGTCCATAGATGTCCATAGATGTCCATAGATGTCCATAGATGTCCATAGACGTCCATAGATGTCCATAGATGTCCATAGACGTCCATAGATGTCCATAGATGTCCATAGATGTCCATAGACGTAGTATAAACCAGCTTTTAGTCTGGAAATCTTTGGTTGATTAGTACATGACCTCACATGTGAATCCTTAAAGAGATGGGAGAGACTAACGCTTAAGAGGGTGTGAATGAAGAGCTCTCCAGTAGGTGTGTACCAAATTATTCAAGAGTGATTGGAGAGGTAGAGAGAGAGAGAGAGAGAGAGAGAGAGAGAGAGAGAGAGAGAGAGAGAGAGAGAGAGAGAGAGAGAGAGAGAGAGAGAGAGAGAGAGAGAGAGAGAGAGAGAGAGAGAGAGAGAGAGAGAGAGAGAGAGAGAGAGAGAGAGAGAGGGATAGAGAGAGAAAGAGAGTGAGAGAGAGAAATAAGTGACCTGGAACACTAACTCATAATATTCAACTACTCACAACTAACTCTGCCTCGGATAAATGGGGGGAGAAAGGTAAAGAGGACAAACAAGGTAGAGAGATTGAAAATTAAGTGAGCGACTCGTGTCATTTCACAAATAGAGAGCGAAGGAGACGGAGAGGGAGAAAAAGAGGGATGACATTGAAAAAGAGAGAGATGGAGACGCAGAGTTGTGATGAATATAATGATACTGTATAGAGTGATCAAGCTGTAAAAAGGAAAATCCAATCTTAAACGAAAGGTGAACAGGAAAAGAGGGATGATTACGTCGGAAGAGGTTAAGAGGGATGAAGAAAGAGAGGGAGGAGGGGGTGGTCATTTTGTACTGCGACTGAAGTAGGATTTGATGAATCTCAAGGTCCCAGTGAAGGAGATTGATATTTATTTTGATGAATCTTGACCTTGACGCAGCACTACAGAGCCATCAAATCTGAATTTAAACCTAACCTTAACAACACTGATAACCCTAATGGCGAACCCTAGCCTTAAATTAAGACCAAAAAAATAATATTTATTTTCATACATTTATTACGATGTAGACAATTGTGACTTTGCAGAAGGCCCATCTAGCGGAAATCGCCTAGTTCTGCCTCCAGGACAAGATTCATCACAATAAACATCAATCAACCAAATCAACCTGGCCCATTGAAAGGCTGAGTTCCAAATCAACCTGGCCCAGTGAAAGGCTGAGTTCCAAATCAACCTGGCCCATTGAAAGGCTGAGTTCCAAAACAACCTGGCCCATTGAAAGGCTGAGTTCCAAATCAACCTGGCCCATTGAAAGGATGAGTTCCAAATCAACCTGGCCCATTGAAAGGCTGAGTTCCAAATCAACCTGGCCCAGTGAAAGGCTGAGTTCCAAATCAACCTGGCCCAGTGAAAGGATTAGTTCCACATCAACCTGGCCCAGTGAAAGGCTGAGTTCCAAAACAACCTGGCCCAGTGAAAGGATTAGTTCCACATCAACCTGGCCCAGTGAAAGGCTGAGTTCCACATCAACCTGGCCCAGTGAAAGGATGAGTTCCAAATCAACCTGGCCCAGTGAAAGGATGAGTTCCAAATCAAACTGGCCCAGTGAAAGGCTGAGTTCCAAATCAACCTGGCCCAGTGAAAGGATGAGTTCCAAATCAACCTGGCCCATTGAAAGGCTGAGTTCCAAATCAACCTGGCCCAGTGAAAGGCTGAGTTCCACATCAACCTGGCCCAGTGAAAGGATGAGTTCCAAATCAACCTGGCCCAGTGAAAGGATGAGTTCCAAATCAAACTGGCCCAGTGAAAGGATGAGTTCCAAATCAACCTGGCCCAGGGAAAGGCTGAGTTCCAAATCAACCTGGCCCAGTGAAAGGCAGAGTTCCAAATCAACCTGGCCCAGTGAAAGGCTGAGTTCCACATCAACCTGGCCCAGTGAAAGGATGAGTTCCAAATCAACCTGGCCCAGTGAAAGGATGAGTTCCAAATCAAACTGGCCCAGTGAAAGGATGAGTTCCAAATCAACCTGGCCCAGGGAAAGGCTGAGTTCCAAATCAACCTGGCCCAGTGAAAGGCAGAGTTCCAAATCAACCTGGCCCAGTGAAAGGCTGAGCTCTAAATGGCACACTACGGTATTCCTGTCGACCAGGACCCATAGGGGATAGGTTGTCATAGGGATGCATCCATAGTGAAAGCCTGGAGTCAATACCAGAGCCGTTTGTAAGACACACAGCTGCCTTTTCAAAAAAAAATGCAAATCATCCATTTTCCATTGAATTGAGAAGTGATATAATATAGAGTGTGTGCCATATAAGCCAATGAACAGCCGTCATACTACATACCAGTGTGTATATATTATGTATGCAGTATCTTCAGAGAGTATTCACAATACCCCATAATGTCAAAGTGGAATTATGCTTTTCAAAAAAAATCTACAAAATTACTTAAACATTGAAAAGCTAAAAAGTGTCTTGAGTCAATAAAGTATTCGACCCCGTTGTTATGGAAACGCCCCTAAATACTACGTTCAGGAGTAAAAAAAAATGTGCTTAACAAGTCACATGATAAGTTTCATGGACTCACTGTGTGTTCAATAACAGTGTTTAATGTTATTAAATGAATACCTCATCTCTGTATCCCACACATACAATTATCTGTAAGGTCCCTCAGTCGAGCAGTGAATTTCAAACACAGATTCAACGACAAAGACCAGGGCGGTTTCCCAATACCTCGCAAAGAAGGGCACCTATTGGTAGCTAGGGAGCCAGCCAGCTACCGTTAGCTAGGAGGCCAGCAAGCTAACGTTAGCTAGGAGGCCAGCCAGCTACCGTTAGCTAGGAGGCCAGCAAGCTAACGTTACCTAGGGAGCCAGCCAGCTAACATTAGCTAGGGAGCCAGCCAGCTAACATTAGCTAGGGAGCCAGCCAGCTAACGTTAGCTAGGAGGCCAGCCAGCTAACGTTAGCTAGGAGGCCAGCCAGCTAATGTTAGCTTGGAGGCCAGCCAGCTAACGTTAGCTAGCTGGCTCCCTAGCTAGTTAAACAAAATTAGAAACCTGTAGATTATAACAGATTATAAACGTAAATGCCTCTCATGTGAAGTAGTGACGTGCGACATAGTTTCCAGAAACGAGTCACATATATGTTTTACTTATACACTATATAAACAAAAGTATGTGGACAAATCTGGGTTTTGCGGAGCCGAGACAATGCTACCTGCCCGAATGCATTGTGCCCACTGTAATGCCCCCAGTGCAAAATGTGAGGTCCTTACAGACATGGATTGTCGAGCTGGTAACACAGAGACAAGGTAATTATTAGAACCCAAGAGAAATAAAGAAAACAAGAGACAGAATTAAAGGAGAGGAGAAGAACACTCTTAGAACACTCTTACAAACAAAAGGGTTCTTCGGAACCTTTTTTGGCTCCAGGTCAAAGATCATTTGTAAAAATCCAAATAACTCCACAGATCTTCATTGTAAATGGTTTAAAACACTGTTTCCAATGCTAGTTCAATGAACCATAAACAATGAATGAACATGCACCTGTGGAACGGTCGTTAAGACACTAACAGCTTACAGACGGTAGGCAATTAAGGTTACAGTTATGAAAATTTAGGACACTAAATAGGTCTTTCTACTGACTGAAAAACACCAAAAGAAAGATGCCCAGGATCCCTGCTCATCTGCGTGAACATGCCTTAGGCATGCTGCAAGGAGGCATGAGGACTGCAGATGCGGCCAGGGCAATAAATTGCAAGGTCTGTACTGTGAGATGCCTAAGACTGCGCTACAGGGAGACAGGGCGGACAGCTGATTGTCCTCGCAGTGGGAGACCACGTGTCACAACACCTGCACAGGATCGGTACATCCGAACATCACACCGAACATCACACAGAAGACAAAGAAGACATAGTCCTCCCTCATGTGGTACCCTTCCTGCAGGCTCATTGTGACATGACCCTCCAGCATGACAATGCCACCAGCCATACTGCTCGTTCTGTGCGTGATTTCCAGCAAGACAGGAATTTATTGGCCAGCGAAGCAATGGCCAGCGAAGAGCCCGGATCTCAATCCCATTGAGCACGTCTGGGACCTGTTGGATTGGAGGGTGACCACCCCCAGAAATGTCCGAGAACTTGCAGGTGCCTTGGTGGAAGAGTGGGGTAACATCTCACAGCAAGAATTGGCAAATCTGGTGCAGTCCATGAGGAGGAGATGCACTGGAGTACTTAATGCAGCTGGTGGCCACACCAGATACTGACTGTTACTTTTGATTTTGACCCCCCCCCCCCTTTGTTCAGGGACACATTATTCAATTTCTGTTAGTCACATGTCTGTGGAACTTGTTCAGTTTATGTCTCAGTTGTTGAATCTTATGTTCATACAAATATTTACACGTTAGGTTTGCTGAAAATAAACGCAGTTGACAGTGAGAGGATGTTTCTTTTTATGCTGAGTTTAGATAGCACCTTCCAAGAGTATACTCTCCTCATCACTGTCTTCATCCCCCTTTCTCTTTTCATTATATTATTTCATTCTCTGACTGCATAAATGATAGAGGGCAGGAGAAACAGAGGATAGGAGCGAGAGAGAGTGTGAAAGAGAGAGAGACCGAAAGAGAGTGTGAGAGAGAGAGAGAGAGAGAGAGAGAGAGAGAGAGAGAGAGAGAGAAGAGAGAGAGAGAGAGAGAGAGAGAGAGAGAGAGAGTGTGTGAAAGAGAGAGAGAGTGTGAAAGAGAGAGATAGAGAGAGAGAGAGAGAGAGAGAGAGACAGAGAGAGAGAGACAGACAGAGAGAGAGAGAGAGAGAGAACATGGCAGTTACTTCCTCTTATGTCTATAATTGTTCATTGTTCATTCTTTCCCTATTCCCTCCTCTATCTCATCTCTCTCTCCTACCTGACCCCTCTCTCTCTCTGTCTCTCTCTCTCTCTCTCTCCCAAGTGTATCTGTCTCTCTGATAGGTTGTAACATAATATGTATTGACTCTGTAGTTTAAACCCATCCTTCAGACTCCATTACCCATGGTCCCTTGAGGGTCTCCCTGTCAAAATCTCTTCCTTCCTTATTCTCTCCACTCCGGCCTCTTTTCTCTCTGTGCCTGTATCCCACATACGACCATCTCATACTGGCAGGTGTAGTATAGAGGTCATAGGTCAGGTGTGTCAGGTGTGTCAGGTGTATGGTTGTATAGAGGTCAGAGGTCAGTGTTGTCAGGTGTATGGTTGTATAGAGGTTAGTGAGGTCTGGTGTATTGTTGTATAGAGGTTAGTGAGGTCAGGTGTATTGTTGTACAGAGGTTAGTGAGGTCAGGTGTATAATTGTATAGAGGTTAGTGAGGTCTGGTGTATTGTTGTATAGAGGTTAGTGAGGTCAGGTGTATAATTGTATAGAGGTTAGTGAGGTCAGGTGTATTGTTGTACAGAGGTCAGGTGTGTGGGGTGAACTCAGGTATAACTATAGACCCATCTGTACACCAGTGTCTCGTCAGCTGTACAGGTGAGGGGTAGATAAATTAGGTGTATAGAGGTCAGGTGTGTATGGGGTGAACTCCGGTATAATTATAGACTCACCTGTACACCAGCGCCTCGTCGGCTGTGCAGTTGTACTGTATCTGAAACATCCACACCAGGTAAACTCCAGCCGATCGGCCGAGGTCCCATCTCACCTGGGCTGAGGTAGAAGTGACTCCTTGTATCCCTACAATCCTCTCT
The DNA here is from genome assembly GCF_023373465.1 of Oncorhynchus keta. Lineage (NCBI taxonomy): Eukaryota > Metazoa > Chordata > Actinopteri > Salmoniformes > Salmonidae > Oncorhynchus > Oncorhynchus keta. Next base: position 76,777,722 of record NC_068455.1, on the reverse strand, counting down.
CCTTCCTCCACCCTAGTCCCTCCGTCCTCCTCCTCCTCCTCCTCCTCCTCCTCCTCCTCACCCCCCTCTCCCTCTTCTCCTTTCCCTTCCTCTGTTTCTCTCACATTTACACCATTAACTCCGGAATTCCCACTTTTCCCGGTGGTGATGTCTGAAGAACCCGGAATATTCCCGTTAGAATTCCCAGTGTTCCCGGTAACCGTCACATTCCCGTTCCGGTGCGGCAACGGAACGATCTTTAGATCCACCGTCGCGGTAGCTTCCCCCGCTGCGTTTATCGCTATGCACGTGTACGCTCCGTCGTCCCTAGCAACCGTAACTAAGAGATCCAATGTTCCGTTCCGGTACGATGTCGCGCGGCTGGAGTTCGCCACGATCCGATCGCCGGGTGAGACAAAATGGATGACGGGTTCGGGGTCGCCGATGGCTCTGCATTTCAAGGTTGCCCTTTGACCTTCCAGGACCCAGAGCTTGTGGCTGTGTCTGGTGATGAGGGGCGGTTCACAGGTGAACTCCTCCTCAGGGATGGACCAGAAATACCTGGACAGGTGAGATGGAGAGACAGAGGAAAAATCAAGACAATGTACGAGGTCAGTGCTGAACAAGTATCTTTTCGATGGAAACAAGCATAAGAAACACAAGATGTTAATCACACGTTGTTAAGACAGTTTCTCATCTCAAATCAGCGGGCATCATTAACCTCAAGGTTAAGGAGAGGTGGGCTGATGACTGGATGGTTGTCTGTGGGGAAATCTGCAGGGAGGCATCCTGGAGCCAGAGGGTTTACTGGCCTCAATATCTCCATATCCTACCTGCCACCTTTGAATCAGAGTATCCTACCTACCACCTTTGAATCAGAGTATCCTACCTACCACCTTTGAATCAGAGTATCCTACCTACCAGTGTTGAATCAGAGTATCCTACCTGCCAGTGTTGAATCAGAGTATCCTACCTGCCACCTTTGAATCAGAGTATCCTACCTGCCACCTTTGAATCAGAGTATCCTACCTACCACCTTTGAATCAGAGTATCCTACCTACCACCTTTGAATCAGAGTATCCTACCTACCACCTTTGAATCAGAGTATCCTACCTACCACCTTTGAATCAGAGTATCCTACCTACCACCTTTGAATCAGAGTATCCTACCTACCACCTTTGAATCAGAGTATCCTACCTACCACCTTTGAATCAGAGTATCCTACCTACCACCTTTGAATCAGAGTATCCTACCTGCCACCTTTGAATCAGAGTATCCTACCTACCAGTGTTGAATCAGAGTATCCTACCTACCACCTTTGAATCAGAGTATCCTACCTACCACCTTTGAATCAGAGTATCCTACCTGCCACCTTTGAATCAGAGTATCCTACCTACCACCTTTGAATCAGAGTATCCTACCTACCAGTGTTGAATCAGAGTATCCTACCTGCCACCTTTGAATCAGAGTATCCTACCTGCCACCTTTGAATCAGAGTATCCTACCTACCACCTTTGAATCAGAGTATCCTACCTACCACCTTTGAATCAGAGTATCCTACCTACCAGTGTTGAATCAGAGTATCCTACCTACCACCTTTGAATCAGAGTATCCTACCTACCAGTGTTGAATCAGAGTATCCTACCTACCACCTTTGAATCAGAGTATCCTACCTACCAGTGTTGAATCAGAGTATCCTACCTACCACCTTTGAATCAGAGTATCCTACCTACCAGTGTTGAATCAGAGTATCCTACCTACCAGTGTTGAATCAGAGTATCCTACCTGCCACCTTTGAATCAGAGTATCCTACCTGCCACCTTTGAATCAGAGTATCCTACCTACCACCTTTGAATCAGAGTATCCTACCTACCACCTTTGAATCAGAGTATCCTACCTACCAGTGTTGAATCAGAGTATCCTACCTACCAGTGTTGAATCAGAGTATCCTACCTACCACCTTTGAATCAGAGTATCCTACCTGCCACCTTTGAATCAGAGTATCCTACCTACCACTTTGAATCAGAGTATCCTACCTACCACCTTTGAATCAGAGTATCCTACCTGCCACCTTTGAATCAGAGTATCCTACCTACCACCTTTGAATCAGAGTATCCTACCTGCCACCTTTGAATCAGAGTATCCTACCTACCACCTTTGAATCAGAGTATCCTACCTACCACCTTTGAATCAGAGTATCCTACCTACCACCTTTGAATCAGAGTATCCTACCTACCAGTGTTGAATCAGAGTATCCTACCTGCCACCTTTGAATCAGAGTATCCTACCTACCACCTTTGAATCAGAGTATCCTACCTGCCACCTTTGAATCAGAGTATCCTACCTACCACCTTTGAATCAGAGTATCCTACCTACCACCTTTGAATCAGAGTATCCTACCTACCAGTGTTGAATCAGAGTATCCTACCTACCACCTTTGAATCAGAGTATCCTACCTACCAGTGTTGAATCAGAGTATCCTACCTACCACCTTTGAATCAGAGTATCCTACCTGCCACCTTTGAATCAGAGTATCCTACCTACCACCTTTGAATCAGAGTATCCTACCTACCAGTGTTGAATCAGAGTATCCTACCTGCCACCTTTGAATCAGAGTATCCTACCTACCACCTTTGAATCAGAGTATCCTACCTACCAGTGTTGAATCAGAGTATCCTACCTGCCACCTTTGAATCAGAGTATCCTACCTACCACCTTTGAATCAGAGTATCCTACCTACCACCTTTGAATCAGAGTATCCTACCTACCACCTTTGAATCAGAGTATCCTACCTGCCACCTTTGAATCAGAGTATCCTACCTACCACCTTTGAATCAGAGTATCCTACCTACCACCTTTGAATCAGAGTATCCTACCTACCACCTTTGAATCAGAGTATCCTACCTGCCACCTTTGAATCAGAGTATCCTACCTACCACCTTTGAATCAGAGTATCCTACCTACCACCTTTGAATCAGAGTATCCTACCTACCAGTGTTGAATCAGAGTATCCTACCTACCACCTTTGAATCAGAGTATCCTACCTACCAGTGTTGAATCAGAGTATCCTACCTACCACCTTTGAATCAGAGTATCCTACCTGCCACCTTTGAATCAGAGTATCCTACCTACCACCTTTGAATCAGAGTATCCTACCTGCCACCTTTGAATCAGAGTATCCTACCTACCACCTTTGAATCAGAGTATCCTACCTACCAGTGTTGAATCAGAGTATCCTACCTGCCACCTTTGAATCAGAGTATCCTACCTGCCACCTTTGAATCAGAGTATCCTACCTGCCACTGTTGAATCCAAGTATGCTTTTATTATTTTTCAGCAATGTTGTGGTATAAGAGTAAAGCGATCATTCATATAATTATTGCCGTGGTTACCTGCCGGCCAGCTGAGGGGGCGTGGCGCACGTCTCCATGTCGTCCTCTCGGACCAGCCGCCGTAACCATAGCAACTCACAGTTACAGTGTAGCGGGTTCCCTCCGAAGTTCAGGCTGATGACGCTGTTGTAGGGAGTGGGACTGAGGGCTCCCGTCTGAGACCTGGGAGAGGAGAGAGAGAGAGAGAGAAAGAGAGAGAGACACAGAGACAGAGAGAGAGAGAGAGAGAGAGAGAGAGAGAGAGACAGAGAGAGAAAGAGAGAGAGAGAGAGAGAGAGAGAGAGAGAGAGAGAGAGAGAGAGAGAGAGAGACAGAGAGAGAGAGAGACACAGAGACAGAGAGAGAGAGAGAGAGAGAGAGAGAGAGAGAGAGAGAGAGAGAGAGAGAGAGAGAGAGAGAGAGAGAGAGAAAGAGACAGAGACAGAGACAGAGACAGACAGACAGACAGACAGACAGACAGACAGACAGAGAGACAGACAGACAGACAGACAGACAGACAGACAGACAGACAGACAGACAGACAGACAGACAGACAGACAGACAGACAGACAGACAGACAGACAGACAGACAGACAGACAGACAGACAGACAGACAGACAGACAGACAGACAGACAGACAGACAGACAGACAGAGAGAGAGAGAGACAGAGAACACAATGAATAGACATTCCATTGGTGGAGTGTTGCTCTTGCAGAGTTTGATTCCCGATGGAGACACCAATGCAAGAATGAATACACTTACTTATCAAGTCACTTTGGATGAAAGATAAATGCATAATGGCATGTATTTAAAATGATACTTTATTAATGAATTTGGTGAGAACAGGAGTTTATATTCTGTCCCAGGAGCCAGTTTTTCAATCACCTGGCACGGGACTTGAACCAGAAAACTTTCTGTTACCTACCTGGCAGACGGGGGATCCAGGCGGTAGGGTCTGGGCGAGCCAGCTTGTACAGCTCTCAAACCTCTGACCTCTGACCTCCATCCTAGAGCTACGGTATCTACCTAGCTAACATAGGGTGCAGAGCCTGTTGGACCTCACATTCAGGCAAGCCAGCTTGTACAGCTCTCTAACCTCTGACCTCTGACCTCCAGCCAGCTTGTACAGCTCTCTAACCTCTGACCCCTGACCTCCAGCCAGCTTGTACCGCTCTCTAACTTCTAGGACAGGCTAGCTGGGTGTTTACGGTATACAGTATAATAATTGTATCTTACCTTGCAAACAGGGGATCAGGTGGCAGGGTCCTCAGCCTATTGGAGGTCATATCCAGGCGAGCCAGCTTGTACAGTTCTCCAAAGGATCCCTCTGCGATGTGGTCTATCAGATTATGATCCAGGTTCAGGGTGTGTAGACTGGCCATGTTCTGGATCGACTCCCACGGGACCCTACCGTAGCGGAGGGAGAGGTTATTAACATTCATATGTTGTTCATAAGCACTACATAGATGTTCAGGGTGTGGAGACTGGCCGTGTTCTAGATAGACTCTCATGGAACCCTGTCAATGGTTTATTAAATGCTTATTAGCATTCGTATGGTGTTTATAAGCACTACATATCGCTACATAAAGGCTACGTAGAGTCACCAGGTCATGGTCGCTGTTCCACTCCTACATTACCAACGCGACATCGGCATGTTTGTGCTAGAGGTCTTCACGGGTCCAACAGACCCCGAAGTTCAGAGATCCACACTTGGACCCGAGTGGTGTCTGGAACATGACCCCGGGATGTCTCTCTCTGGGGAGACCTAGGCTTCTCTTACTTTTGTATACCTCCCTGCATCCCACTGCTGGCTTGCCTCTGCTGGCTTGCCTCTGCTGGCTTGCTTCTGCTGGCTTGCCTCTGCTGGCTTGCTTCTGCTGGCTTGCCTCTGCTGGCTTGCTTCTGCTGGCTTGCTTCTGCTGGCTTGCCTCTGCTGGCTTGCCTCTGCTGGCTTGCCTCTGCTGGCTTGCTTCTGCTGGCTTGCCTCTGCTGGCTTGCTTCTGCTGGCTTGCCTCTGCTGGCTTGCTTCTGCTGGCTTGCCTCTGCTGGCTTGCCTCTGCTGGCTTGCCTCTGCTGGCTTGCTTCTGCTGGCTTGCCTCTGCTGGCTTGCCTCTGCTGGCTTGCCTCTGCTGGCTTGCTTCTGCTGGCTTGCCTCTGCTGGCTTGCTTCTGCTGGCTTGCCTCTGCTGGCTTGCCTCTGCTGGCTTGCTTCTGCTGGCTTGCCTCTGCTGGCTTGCCTCTGCTGGCTTGCCTCTGCTGGCTTGCTTCTGCTGGCTTGCTTCTGCTGGCTTGCCTCTGCTGGCTTGCCTCTGAAACCAGGCAGGGTTGGTTCTGGTTGGTTCTGGATGGGCGACCAGATGCTGCTGGAAGTGGTGTTGGAGGGCCAGTAGGAGGCACTCTTTCCTCAGGTCTAAAAAAAAATATCCCAATCCCCCAGGGCAGTGATTGGGGACAGTGCCCTGTGTAGGGTGCCGTCTTTCGGATGGGACGTTAAACGGGTGTCCTGACTCTCTGAGGTCATTAAAGATCCCATGGCACTTATTGTAAGAGTAGGGGTGTTAACCCTGGTGTCCTGGCTAAATTCCCAATCTGGCCCTCAAACCATCATGGTCACCTAATAATTCCCAGTTTACAATTGGCTCATTCATCCCCCTCCTCTCCCCTGTAACTATTCCCCAGGTTGTTGCTGCAAATGAGAACGTGTTCTCAGTCAACTTACCTGGTAAAATAACGGATAAATAAAAAATAAATAAATATACATATAGGATATACATATTTTATATTAATATCATACAGTTGACCCCTGAGCCTATAGGCCTATACATACAATGCCCTGATAAATTTAGTGCTCAACTCTCCAACAGCTAAACCCTGAGGTGAATAATGATTGTTTTCTGAAAATATAAACCAAGTAAAAAAATATATATATAAAACGATAAAGTTTTGCTTCACATCGAAACAACAAATAATTGTGTAATTTGTTACAGGCAGGTTTTTAACAACACGTAACTATGGATAATTGATCTCTCATTTATTGATGTCCGAGCCCAGAGGTTTCTTTCTTTCTCTATCTTTCTACTTTCGGATCTGAACGGGTCTCTCAGACGTGTCTGTTTGGGTTTGTCAAAACGGGTCTGACTGTCCTCGGGTCCACTCGGGAACGACTCTGGTCGGGTGGGAATGCCTCGGGTCCATTCGGGAACGACTCTGGCCGGGTGGGAATGCCTCGGGTCCATTCGGGAACGACTCTGGTCGGGTGGGAATGCCTCGGGTCCACTCGGGAACGACTCTGGTCGGGTGGGAATGCCTCGGGTCCATTCGGGAACGACTCTGGTCGGGTGGGAATGCCTCGGGTCCACTCGGGAACGACTCTGGTCGGGTGGGAATGCCTCGGGTCCATTCGGGAACGACTCTGGTCGGGTGGGAATGCCTCGGGTCCACTCGGGAACGACTCTGGTCGGGTGGGAATGCCTCGGGTCCATTCGGGAACGACTCTGGTCGGGTGGGAATGCCTCGGGTCCATTCGGGAACGACTCTGGTCGGGTGGGAATGCCTCGGGTCCATTCGGGAACGACTCTGGTCGGGTGGGAATGCCTCGGGTCCATTCGGGAATGACTCTGGCCGGGTGGGAATGCCTCGGGTCCATTCGGGAACGACTCTGGTCGGGTGGGAATGCCTCGGGTCCATTCGGGAACGACTCTGGTCGGGTGGGAATGCCTCGGGTCCATTCGGGAACGACTCTGGTCGGGTGGGAATGCCTCGGGTCCATTCGGGAACGACTCTGGTCGGGTGGGAATGCCTCGGGTCCATTCGGGAACGACTCTGTGTTTAATAATATATTTGTGAATGCGTATCTGGTCGGGTGGGATCCATTTCGGAACGGTTCCATCTTCCTGGACCAGTGAAGACCTCTAGTTCGAGTAACACTGGTGGGTTGTTGCCAGCATTGGATTCCTCTACGTCCTCAGCATCCACTGATATCAACCATTAGTCTGTGTAATTAACGGGACCTGAGCAAAAGCAGTTTTTGTGCGACAAAGGCGGATCCTTAAAACAGTTCTTCTCACAAAAAAACGTCTGTAAAGTCGGACCCGTTGGAGCTTCAATCTATTATGACCCTTCTATGAAAAGATGAGACTTTCATGAAAAACGTTCTGCTCTATGGCCTCACAAACCACACAAGAGTCGTTAGAAGGTAAGGGTTTATGTTTACATAGAAATCCCAGGACATAGTGTCTGTAATACTGTAATGAGTTCACATATTTACTGTCACAAACTCCAAGCTCCACACAGTGGTCACTGACGCCTTGAATATTGATTTTACACTGAGCAAACTATTTCTGTCGTAACAGCATTCTTACAAATTCATTTTTTTAAATCCGGTTTTATGCTCTACTGACCTTGTTTTTTAATGAATATAACAGTTATGTTGTTTTCTACTGGTAGTTCTACTTGTTGTCCTGGTTTTCCTGAAAAGAACACAGCTAAATATGAATGCAGAGCAAGCAGACTAATGAAAGTAGTGAATTTTAACTGGGAGGTTTAACGTGTGGAGACTGGTCAGGTCCTGAGACTGATATTAACATGTAGAGACTGGTCAGGTCCTGAGACTGATATTAACATGTAGAGACTGGTCAGGTCCTGAGACTGATATTAACATGTAGAGACTGGTCAGGTCCTGAGACTGATATTAACATGTAGAGACTGGTCAGGTCCTGAGACTGATATTAACATGTAGAGACTGGTCAGGTCCTGAGACTGGTATTAACATGTAGAGACTGGTCACATCCTGAGACTGATATTAACATGTAGAGACTGGTCAGGTCCTGAGACTGATATTAACATGTAGAGACTGGTCACATCCTGAGACTGATATTAACATGTAGAGACTGGTCACATCCTGAGACTGATATTAACATGTAGAGACTGGTCAGGTCCTGAGACTGGTATTAACATGTGGAGACTGGTCAGGTCCTGAGACTGATATTAACATGTAGAGACTGGTCAGGTCCTGAGACTGGTATTAACATGTAGAGACTGGTCAGGTCCTGAGACTGGTATTAACATGTAGAGACTGGTCACATCCTGAGACTGATATTAACATGTAGAGACTGGTCAGGTCCTGAGACTGATATTAACATGTAGAGACTGGTCACATCCTGAGACTGATATTAACATGTAGAGACTGGTCACATCCTGAGACTGGTATTAACATGTAGAGACTGGTCACATCCTGAGACTGATATTAACATGTAGAGACTGGTCAGGTCCTGAGACTGATATTAACATGTAGAGACTGGTCACATCCTGAGACTGATATTAACATGTAGAGACTAGTCACATCCTGAGACTGATATTAACATGTAGAGACTGGTCAGGTCCTGAGACTGATATTAACATGTAGAGACTGGTCACATCCTGAGACTGATATTAACATGTAGAGACTGGTCACATCCTGAGACTGATATTAACATGTAGAGACTGATATTAACATGTAGAGACTGGTCAGGTCCTGAGACTGATATTAACATGTAGAGACTGGTCACATCCTGAGACTGATATTAACATGTAGAGACTGGTCAGGTCCTGAGACTGATATTAACATGTAGAGACTGGTCAGGTCCTGAGACTGATATTAACATGTAGAGACTGGTCAGGTCCTGAGACTGATATTAACATGTAGAGACTGGTCACATCCTGAGACTGATATTAACATGTAGAGACTGGTCACATCCTGAGACTGATATTAACATGTAGAGACTGGTCAGGTCCTGAGACTGGTATTAACATGTAGAGACTGGTCAGGTCCTGAGACTGATATTAACATGTAGAGACTGGTCAGGTCCTGAGACTGATATTAACATGTAGAGACTGGTCAGGTCCTGAGACTGATATTAACATGTAGAGACTGGTCACATCCTGAGACTGATATTAACATGTAGAGACTGGTCAGGTCCTGAGACTGATATTAACATGTAGAGACTGGTCACATCCTGAGACTGATATTAACATGTAGAGACTGGTCAGGTCCTGAGACTGATATTAACATGTAGAGACTGGTCAGGTCCTGAGACTGGTATTAACATGTAGAGACTGGTCAGGTCCTGAGACTGATATTAACATGTAGAGACTGGTCAGGTCCTGAGACTGATATTAACATGTAGAGACTGGTCAGGTCCTGAGACTGATATTAACATGTAGAGACTGGTCAGGTCCTGAGACTGATATTAACATGTAGAGACTGGTCAGGCCCTGAGACTGATATTAACATGTAGAGACTGGTCAGGTCCTGAGACTGGTATTAACATGTAGAGACTGGTCACATCCTGAGACTGGTATTAACATGTAGAGACTGGTCACATCCTGAGACTGATATTAACATGTAGAGACTGGTCACATCCTGAGACTGGTATTAACATGTGGAGACTGGTCAGGTCCTGAGACTGGTATTAACATGTAGAGACTGGTCAGGTCCTGAGACTGATATTAACATGTAGAGACTGGTCAGGTCCTGAGACTGATATTAACATGTAGAGACTGGTCAGGTCCTGAGACTGGTATTAACATGTAGAGACTGGTCAGGTCCTGAGACTGGTATTAACATGTAGAGACTGGTCAGGTCCTGAGACTGGTATTAACATGTGGAGACTGGTCAGGTCCTGAGACTGATATTAACATGTAGAGACTGGTCAGGTCCTGAGACTGGTATTAACATGTGGAGACTGGTCAGGTCCTGAGACTGGTATTAACATGTAGAGACTGGTCAGGTCCTGAGACTGGTATTAACATGTGGAGACTGGTCACATACTGAGACTGGTATTAACATGTGGAGACTGGTCAGGTCCTGAGATAATCTTCAGAACACACTGATGAAGGTTCAACAAGCCACAACACACTAATGAAGGTTCAACAAGGTTGAAGGTTGTTTTGTAGCAGTTTATATGCATTCATTTGACCTGGGAAAATGGGGAGCTAGGAAACTGACCAGAACAGAAACTGGGACACTGACCAGAACAGAGACTGGGACACTGACCAGAACAGAAACTGGGACACTGACCAGAACAGAAACTGGGACACTGACCAGAACAGAAACTGGGACACTGACCAGAACAGAAACTGGGACACTGACCAGAACAGAAACTGGGACACTGACCAGAACAGAAGGAATACTGACCAGAACAGAAACTGGGACACTGACCAGAACAGAAACTGGGACACTGACCAGAACAGAAACTGGGACACTGACCAGAACAGAAACTGGGACACTGACCAGAACAGAAACTGGGACACTGACCAGAACAGAAACTGGGACACTGACCAGAACAGAAACTGGGACACTGACCAGAACAGAAGCTGGGACACTGACCAGAACAGAAACTGGGACACTGACCAGAACAGAAACTGGGACACTGACCAGAACAGAAGCTGGGACACTGACCAGAACAGAAGGAATACTGACCAGAACAGAAACTGGGACACTGACCAGAACAGAAACTCGGACACTGACCAGAACAGAAACTGGGACACTGACCAGAACAGAAGCTGGGACACTGACCAGAACAGAAACTGGGACACTGACCAGAACAGAAACTGGGACACTGACCAGAACAGAAACTGGGACACTGACCAGAACAGAAACTCGGACACTGACCAGAACAGAAACTGGGACACTGACCAGAACAGAAGCTGGGACACTGACCAGAACAGAAGGAATTACTGACCTTCGGAGGTTGTTGTATGAGATATCCAGGTCCTCCAGCGTCAGCAGGAAATCATCGAATGCTTCTGCCGACACCCTCGTCAGCTGGTTACCGTTGACAATGAGGTGCTGTAGATTAACCATTCCCACAAGGTCTCTCGGCCCCAGCGTCGTCAAGCGGTTACCGTCCAAATGCAAACTTCGCAAACTCTCGAGATCGGAGAACGCCATTGGTCGGATGGAGTGGATAGTGTTCCGGGACAGAGTCAAATCAACCAATCCGGTCATGTTGGCAAAGTCCGACCCACCTACTTCCGTGATGTAGTTATCAGCCAATCGGAGCTCGACAGTTCGCCGATCGACATTCGGTGGAACGAATAGGAGGCCTTTATCTGCACAGAGCGTGCTCAGAGAGTCTGACAGGTTCCGACAGACGCAGTGGAATGGACACACCGCAACCACGTCCCACATCTCCCCTGCACCAATCAGAGAGGGCAACAGGCAGCAGCATGTGACCAGTGTCAGCCAATGGAGGGCCGGAAAAGCAGGAGATGGGCAAACACAGCGAATGAGATGTGAGGGAAGGGTAGGGTTGGGAGGGGTTTCCGGGGAACACAGAATGAGATGCGAGGAGAATGATCGAGGAAGGGATTGGGGAAGTCTTTCACTGTCATTCTGAAGTGTGATTGAAGGAGAGACGGAGGAGAGGATGGAATGTTCTGTCCTTCTCTGTGGGTGTAGGTGTGTGTGGGGTGATGGGTGTCGTCTTCGGGTGGGGTGGTGGGGTGGGGGGTCTGGCATGGTAATATTGAGAATTATCCGCAGACCTAAGAGAGTGAGAGAGAAACAGAGAGAGTGAGAGAGAAACAGAGAGAGAGAGACAGGGAGAGAGAGAGACAGAGAGAGAGAGAGACAGAGAGACAGAGAGACAGAGAGAGAGAAAGAGAGACAGAGAGAGAGAGAGACAGAGAGACAGAGAGACAGAGAGACAGAGAGACAGAGCGAGGGAGAAAGAAACAGAGACCGAGAGAGAAAGACAGAGAGAGAAGGGGGGGGGGAGAAAAGTTACAGATTAATTTAACTGTTTAACTGTTTAACTGTTACAGATTAATTTTGCACGTTGTTTGGATAGTATTACGTAGGAGTGTATTTGTGGCTGTGCCTACAGTTGAAGTCAGAAGTTTACATACACCTTAGCCAAATACATTTCAATTCAGTTTTCACAATTCCTGACATTTAATCCTAGTTAAAAATTCCCTGTTTTAGCTCAGTCAAGATCACCGCTTTATTTTAAGAATGTGAAATGTTAGAATATAAGCAGAGAGAATGATTTATTTCAACTTTTATTTCTTTCATCACATTCCCAGTGGGTCAGAAGTTTACATATACTCAATTAGTATTTGGGAGCATTGCCTTTAAATTGTCTTGGGTCAAAGCTTCCCACCAAAAAATTGGGTGAATTTTGTCCCATTCATCCTGACAGAGCTGGTGTAACTGAGTCAGGTTTGTAGGCCTCCTTGCTCGCACACACTTCTTCAGTTTTTCAGTTCTCCCCACACATTTTCTATAGGATTGAGGTCAGGGCTTTGTGATGGCCACTCCATTCCCTTGACTTTGTTGTCCTTAAGCCATTTTGCCACAACTTTGTAAGTATGCTTGGGGTCATTGTCCATTTGGAAGAACCATTTGTGACCAAGCTTTAACTTCCTGACTGATGTCTTGATGTTGCTTCAATATATCCAGATCATTTTCCTTCCTCATGATGCCATCTATTATGTGAAGTGCACCAGTCCCTCCTGCAGCAAAGCACCCCCACAACATGATGCTGTCACCCCCACAACATGATGCTGCCACCCCCACAACATGATGCTGCCACCCCCACAACACGATGCTGCCACCCCCACAACATGATGCTGCCACCCCCACAACATGATGCTGCCACCCCCACAACATGATGCTGCCACCCCCACAACATGATGCTGTCACCCCCACAACATGATGCTGCCACCCCCACAACATGATGCTGAAACCCCACAACATGATGCTGCCACCCCCACAACATGATGCTGCCACCCCCACAACATGATGCTGCCACCCCCACAACATGATGCTGCCACCCCCACAACATGATGCTGTCACCCCCACAACATGATGCTGCCACCCCCACAACATGATGCTGCCACCCCCACAACATGATGCTGCCTCCCCACAACATGATGATGCCACCCCCACAACATGATGCTGCCACCCCCACAACATGATGCTGCCACCCCCACAACATGATGCTGCCACCCCGACAACATGATGCTGCCACCCCCACAACATGATTCTGCCACCCCCACAACATGATGCTGCCACCCCCACAACATGATGCTGCCACCCCCACAACATGATGCTGCCACCCCCACAACATGATGCTGCCACCCCCCACAACATGATGCTGCCACCCCCACAACATGATGCTGCCACCCCCACAACATGATGCTGTCACCCCCACAACATGATGCTGCCACCCCCACAACATGATGCTGCCACCCCCACAACATGATGCTGCCACCCCCACAACATGATGATGCCACCCCACAACATGATGCTGCCTCCCCACAACATGATGCTGCCACCCCCACAACATGATGCTGCCACCCCCACAACATGATGCTGCCACCCCCACAACATGATGCTGCCACCCCCACAACATGATGCTGTCACCCCCACAACATGATGCTGCCACCCCCACAACATGATGCTGCCACCCCCACAACATGATGCTGCCACCCCCGTGCTTCACGGTTGGGACGGTGTTCTTCGGCTTGCAAGCCACCCCCTTTCTCCTCCAAACATAACAATGGTCATTATGGCCAAACAGGACATTTCTCCAAAAAGTATGATCTTTGTCCCCATGTGCAGTTGCAAATCGTAGTCTGGCTTTTTTATGGTGGTTTTGGAGCAGTGGCTTCTTCCTTGCTGAGAGGCCTTTCAGGTTATGTCGATATAGGACTCGTTTTACTGTCGATATAGGATAATTTTGTACCTGTTTCCTCCAGCATCTTCACAAGGTCCTTTGTTGTTGTTCTGGGATTGATCAACACTTTTCGCACCAACGTACGTTCATCTCTAGGAGAAAGAACGAATCTACTTCCTGAGCGGTATGACGGCTGTGTGGTCCCATGGTGTTTATACTTGCGTATTATTGTTTGTACTGATGAATGTGGAACCTTCAGGCATTTGGAAATTGCTCCAAAAGATGAACCAGACTTGTGGAGGTCTACAATTTTGTTTCTGAGGACATGGTCGATTTCTTTTGATTTTCCCATGTGGTCAAGCAAAGAGGCACTGAGTTTGAAGGTAGGCCTTGAAATACCTGTGTTTGTAAACTTCTGACTTCAACAAGACTGTGTGTGTAACCAGACTGTGTGTAACCAGACTGTGTGTATCCAGACTGTGTGTGTAACCAGACCGTGTGTGTAACCAGACTGTGTGTGTAACCAGACTGTGTGTGTAACCAGAATGTGTGTGTAACCAGACTGTGTGTAACCAGACTGTGTGTGTAACCAGACTGTGTGTGTGTAACCAGACTGTGTGTGTATCCAGACTGTGTGTGTATCCAGACTGTGTGTGTAACCAGACTGTGTGTGTATCCAGACTGTGTGTGTAACCAGACTGTGTGTGTGTAACCAGAATGTGTGTAACCAGACTGTGTGTGTAACCAGACTGTGTGTAACCAGACTGTGTGTGTAACCAGACTGTGTGTATCCAGACTGTGTGTGTAACCAGACTGTGTGTGTATCCAGACTGTGTGTGTAACCAGACTGTGTGTGTAACCAGACTGTGTGTAACCAGAATGTGTGTGTAACCAGACTGTGTGTAACCAGACTGTGTGTGTAACCAGACTGTGTGTAACCAGACTGTGTGTGTAACCAGACTGTGTGTGTAACCAGACTGTGTGTGTAACCAGACTGTGTGTGTGTAACCAGAATGTGTGTGTAACCAGACTGTGTGTTTAACCAGACTGTGTGTGTGTAACCAGACTGTGTGTAACCAGACTGTGTGTAACCAGACTGTGTGTAACCAGACTGTGTGTGTAACCAGACTGTGTGTAACCAGACTGTGTGTGTGTAACCAGACTGTGTGTAACCAGACTGTGTGTGTAACCAGACTGTGTGTGTGTAACCAGACTGTGTGTAACCAGACTGTGTGTGTAACCAGACTGTGTGTAACCAGACTGTGTGTGTGTAACCAGACTGTGTGTGTGTAACCAGACTGTGTGTGTAACCAGACTGTGTGTGTAACCAGACTGTGTGTGTGTAACCAGAATGTGTGTGTAACCAGACTGTGTGTTTAACCAGACTGTGTGTGTGTAACCAGACTGTGTGTGTAACCAGACTGTGTGTGTGTAACCAGACTGTGTGTAACCAGACTGTGTGTGTAACCAGACTGTGTGTAACCAGACTGTGTGTGTAACCAGACTGTGTGTAACCAGACTGTGTGTGTTTAACCAGACTGTGTGTGTAACCAGACTGTGTGTAACCAGACTGTGTGTGTAACCAGACTGTGTGTAACCAGACTGTGTGTGTGTAACCAGACTGTGTGTGTAACCAGAATGTGTGTGTAACCAGACTGTGTGTAACCAGACTGTGTGTGTAACCAGACTGTGTGTAACCAGACTGTGTGTGTAACCAGACTGTGTGTAACCAGACTGTGTGTGTGTAACCAGAATGTGTGTGTAACCAGACTGTGTGTGTAACCAGACTGTGTGTGTAACCAGACTGTGTGTGTAACCAGACTGTGTGTGTGTAACCAGAATGTGTGTGTAACCAGACTGTGTGTGTAACCAGACTGTGTGTGTAACCAGACTGTGTGTGTAACCAGACTGTGTGTGTGTAACCAGAATGTGTGTGTAACCAGACTGTGTGTTTAACCAGACTGTGTGTGTAACCAGACTGTGTGTAACCAGACTGTGTGTGTAACCAGACTGTGTGTAACCAGACTGTGTGTGTAACCAGACTGTGTGTAACCAGACTGTGTGTGTAACCAGACTGTGTGTAACCAGACTGTGTGTAACCAGACTGTGTGTGTAACCAGACTGTGTGTGTAACCAGACTGTGTGTGTAACCAGACTGTGTGTGTAACCAGACTGTGTGTAACCAGACTGTGTGTGTAACCAGACTGTGTGTGTAACCAGACTGTGTGTGTAACCAGACTGTGTGTAACCAGACTGTGTGTGTGTAACCAGACTGTGTGTAACCAGACTGTGTGTGTGTAACCAGACTGTGTGTGTGTAACCAGACTGTGTGTGTAACCAGACTGTGTGTAACCAGACTGTGTGTGTAACCAGACTGTGTGTAACCAGACTGTGTGTAACCAGACTGTGTGTGTAACCAGACTGTGTGTGTAACCAGACTGTGTGTGTAACCAGACTGTGTGTGTAACCAGACTGTGTGTGTATCCAGACTGTGTGTAACCAGACTGTGTGTATCCAGACTGTGTGTGTAACCAGACTGTGTGTGTAACCAGACTGTGTGTAACCAGACTGTGTGTGTATCCAGACCGTGTGTAACCAGACTGTGTGTGTGTAACCAGACTGTGTGTGTGTAACCAGACTGTGTGTGTATCCAGACTGTGTGTGTAACCAGACTGTGTGTGTAACCAGACTGTGTGTGTATCCAGACTGTGTGTAACCAGACTGTGTGTATCCAGACTGTGTGTGTAACCAGACTGTGTGTGTAACCAGACTGTGTGTGTATCCAGACTGTGTGTGTATCCAGACTGTGTGTGTGTATCCAGACTGTGAGTGTGTAACCAGACTGTGTGTAACCAGACTGTGTGTGTAACCAGACTGTGTGTGTAACCAGACTGTGTGTAACCAGACTGTGTGTGTGTAACCAGACTGTGTGTAACCAGACTGTGTGTGTGTAACCAGACTGTGTGTGTAACCAGACTGTGTGTGTAACCAGACTGTGTGTGTGTATCCAGACTGTGTGTGTGTATCCAGACAGTGTGTAACCAGACTGTGTGTATCCAGACTGTGTGTGTGTATCCAGACAGTGTGTAACCAGACTGTGTGTGTATCCAGACTGTGTGTGTGTATCCAGACAGTGTGTAACCAGACTGTGTGTGTGAGTCTTCTCTGAAACATGATAGTGTTTTATAGTGCAGAAAATTCCTGCTCACTCACACACACACACACACACACACACACACACACACACACACACACACACACACACACACACACACACACACTGTGCATCCAGCCAATGTATCCACTACTCTACACTAGACCTTAATACTGCATAGCAACAGCCAAATACTCCACTACGGCCTAGCAACAACAACCAAACCCTAGTCAAAACATCTCACAACACTGCACATGCAAACTCCATAGTAACAGACGTAAAACAGAGCATTACACCAGGCGTCACGGTAACACATGGTCACAGGGACACTTCCACAGGGTTGTCACTAGTTACCACAACCACAAAGTAACCTTAAACTTACTGGTCTCTTTCAATTACGACCAAAAACGCTTTTTGTTTTCAGTCATTTTTTACAAAATAGCTGAAAGAAACCGTTCCACAGGGCTATGTTTAAATAGAAATGGTGACGGAGATACAGTATTTCTCTGTGCAAATGTCTCGGTATCTATACCAGAGAGAGAGAGAGAGAGACAGAGACACACAGAAAGAGAGAGAGAGAGAGAGAGAGAGAGAGAGAGAGAGAGAGAGAGAGAGAGAGAGAGAGAGAGAGACACAGAGAGAGAGAGAGAGAGAGAGAGAGAGAGAGAGAGAGAGAGAGAGAGAGAGAGAGAGAGAGAGAGAGAGAGAGAGAGAGAGACAGAGACACAGAGAGAGAGAGAGAGAGACACAGAGAGAGAGAGACAGAGAGAGAGACACAGAGAGAGAGAGACACAGAGAGAGAGACACAGAGAGAGAGACACAGAGAGAGAGAGACACAGAGAGAGAGACACAGAGAGAGTGAGAGGGAGAGAGAGAGAGAGAGAGAGAGAGAGAGAGAGAGAGAGAGAGAGAGAGAGAGAGGGAGAGGAATAGAGAGGGAGAGGAATAGAGAGAGGGGGAGAGAGAGTCTATGTTGATCTGTTCCTGTGTCCAGACAGAAAAAACAAGCACAAACAACAAGTGTGCGGTTAAAATTTGCAAATAACAAACAAATTTCTTTTCGTGGGGTGAAACATGGATGCAGCCTGAGCCCCACCCTCTTAAATATATATATATCAAAAACAATTTGAAGGGGGCATTAGAAAAGTCTGCAGCACCCGGCCTCACCCTACTAGAATCCGAAGTCAAATGTCTACTGTTTGCTGATGATCTGGTGCTTCTGACCCCAACCAAGGAGGGCCTACAGCAGCACTTAGATGTTCTGCACAGATTCTGGCAGACCTGGGCCCTGACAGAAAATCTCAGTAAGACCGAAATAATGGTGTTCCAAAAACGGTCGTCACCAGGACCATAAATACAAATTCCATCTAGACACCGTTGCCTTAGAGCACACAAAAAACTATATATACCTCGGCCTAAACATCAGCGCCAGAAGTAACTTCCACAAAGCTGTGAACGATCTGAGAGACAAGGCAATAAGGGCCTTCTATGCCATCAAAAGGAACATAAATGGCAACATACCAATTCGGATCTGGCTAAAATTACTTGAATCAGTCATAGAGCCCATTGCCCTTCATGGTTGTGAGGTCTGGGGTCCGCTCACCAACCAAGACTTCACAAAATGGGACAAACACCAAATAATTCAGAGAGCATCATAATAATAATAATAATAATAATAATAATCATACCTGACCACTGTGACTGACCCAAACTTAAGGAAAGCTTTGACTATGTACAGACTCAGTGAGCATAGCCTTGCTATTGAGAAAGGCCGCCGTAGGCAGACATGGCTCTCAAGAGAAGACAGACTATGTGCTCACTGCCCACAAAATGATGTGGAAACTGAGCTGCACTTCCTGACCACCTGTCAAATGTATGACCATATTAGAGAGATAATATTTCCCTCTGATTACACAGATCCACAAAGAATTCCAAAACAAAACTCCTGGGTGAAATACCACAGTGTGACATCACAGCAGCAATATGTGTGACCTGCTGCCACAAGAAAAGGTCAACCAGTGAAGAACAAACACCATTGTAAATACAACCCATAATTATGTTTATTAATTTTCCCTTTTGTACTTGAACTATTTGCACATCGTTACAACACTGTAAACAACACTATACATAATATGACATTTGTAATGTAATTTCTCACTGTCTCTTCCCCCTTCTCTCTCTCTCTCTGTCTCTGTCTCTCTGTCTCTGTCTCTGTCCCTCTCTCTCTCTCTCTCTCTCTCTCTCTCTCTCTCTCTCTCTGTCCCTCTCTCTCTCTGTCTCTGTCTCTGTCTCTCTCTCTGTCTCTGTCTCTGTCTCTGTCTCTGTCTCTGTCTCTGTCCCTCTCTCTCTCTGTCTCTCTCTCTCTCTGTCCCCCTCTCTCTCACTCTCTGCCTCTGTCCCCCTCTCTCTCTCTCTCTCTCTCTCTCTCTCTGCCTCTCTCTCTCTCTGCCTCTGCCCCTCTCTCTCTCTCTCTCTCTCTCTCTCTCTCTCTCTCTCTCACTCCTTCTCTCCCTCTCTTGCTCTCCTCTCTCTCTCTCTCTCTCTCTCTTACTCCTTCTCTCTCTCTCTACTCTCTTCTCTCTCCTCTCTGTCTACTGTCTACTCTAGTCTCGATCCCCTCCCTCTCTCTCTTTCTCTCTTTCTCTCTTTCTCCCTCTGTGTGTGTGTGTGTGTGTGTGTGTGTGTGTGTGTGTGTGTGTGTGTGTGTGTGTGTGTGTGTGTGTGTGTGTGTGTGTGTGTGTGTGTGTGTGTGTGTGTGTGTGTGTGTGTGTGTGTGTGTGTGTGTGTGTGTGTGTGTGTGTGTAGAGTAACTGATCTGTCTCTGAAACCATCGATCCAGCCCTAACAGATATCACCGTCACATCCATCTATGTACTTCAACTCCTCCCATCATCTCTTCACTCCTTTCTCCTCTAATACTCTATTCCTCCTTCTCCCTATTGTTGTCCTCCACAATTCCTCTCTCCCACTCCTCCTTCCTGCCTTCCCTGTCTTCTCCTCTACCCTCCAGTCATCCCTCTCTTCTCCTCTAATACTCTATTCCTCCTTCTCCCTATTGTTGTCCTCCACAATTCCTCTCTCCCACTCCTCCTTCCTGCCTTCCCTCTCTTCTCTTCTACCCTCCAGTCATCCCTCTCTTCTCATCTGCCTTCCAGTCATCCCTCTCTTCTCCTCTAATACTCTATTCCTCCTTCTCCCTATTGTTGTCCTCCACAATTCCTCTCTCCCACTCCTCCCCTCCTCCTTCCTGCCTTCTCCTCATCTTCCTCTTCTACCCTCCAGTCATCCCTCTCTTCTCCTCTAATACTGCCTATTCCTCCTTCTCCCTATTGTTGTCCTCCACAATTCCTCTCTCCCACTCCTCCTTCCTGCCTTCCCTCTCTTCTCCTCTGCCCTCCAGTCATCCCTCTCTTCTCATCTGCCTTCCAGTCATCCCTCTCTTCTCATCTACCCTCCAGTCATCCCTGTCTTCTCCTCTACCCTCCAGTCATCCCTCTCTTCTCTTCTACCCTCCAGTCATCCCTCTCTTCTCATCTGCCTTCCAGTCATCCCTGTCTTCTCCTCTACCCTCCAGTCATCCCTCTCTTCTCCTCTACCCTCCAGTCATCCCTCTCTTCTCTTCTACCCTCCAGTCATCCCTCTCTTCTCTTCTACCCTCCAGTCATCCCTCTCTTCTCTTCTACCCTCCAGTCATCCCTGTCTTCTCTTCTACCCTCCAGTCATCCCTCTCTTCTCTTCTACCCTCCAGTCATCCCTCTCTTCTCTTCTACCCTCCAGTCATCCCTCTCTTCTCTTCTACCCTCCAGTCATCCCTGTCTTCTCCTCTCCCACCCTTTCTCTCTGTCTTCCTCATACCCCACTCTCTCTCCCCCTCCCTCGCTCCTTCTGTCACATAAACCCTACCTCAGTCCCTACCTCAGTCCCTCCTCAGACCCTACCTCAGACCCTACATCAGTCCCTCCTCAGAACCTACCCCAGTCCCTCCTCAGATCCTACCTCAGACCCTATCTCAGACCCTACCTCAGACCCTACCTCAGTCCCTACCTCAGACCCTACCTCAGTCCCTACCTCAGTCCCTCCTCAGACCCTATCTCAGACCCTCCTCAGATCCTACCTCAGACCCTACCTCAGTCCCTACCTCAGTCCCTCCTCAGACCCTACCTCAGACCCTACATCAGTCCCTCCTCAGAACCTACCCCAGTCCCTCCTCAGATCCTACCTCAGACCCTATCTCAGACCCTACCTCAGTCCCTACCTCAGTCCCTACCTCAGACCCTGCCTCAGTCCCTACCTCAGTCCCTACCTCAGACCCTACCTCAGACCCTACCTCAGTCCCTACCTCAGACCCTACCTCAGTCCCTACCTCAGTCCCTACCTCAGTCCCTACCTCAGACCCTACCTCACACCCTACCTCAGTCCCTCCTCAGACCCTACCTCAGACCCTACCTCAGTCCCTACCTCAGACCCTACCTCACACCCTACCTCAGTCCCTCCTCAGACCCTACCTCAGACCCTACCTCAGACCCTACCTCAGACCCTACCTCAGTCCCTCAGTCCCTTCAGTCCCTACCTCAGACCCTACCTCAGTCCCTACCTTAGTCCCTACCTCAGACCCTACCTCAGTCCCTACCTCAGACCCTACCTCAGTCCCTACCTCAGTTCCTACCTCAGTCCCTGCCTCAGTCCCTACCTCAGTCCCTACCTCAGTCCCTACCTCAGACCCTACCTCAGTCCCTACCTTAGTCCCTACCTCAGTCCCTACCTCAGTCCCTACCTCAGTCCCTACATTTACATTTACATTTAAGTCATTTAGCAGACGCTCTTATCCAGAGCGACTTACAACCTCAGACCCTACCTCACACCCTACCTCAGTCCCTCCTCAGACCCTACCTCAGACCCTACCTCAGACCCTACCTCAGTCCCTACCTTAGTCCCTACCTCAGCCCCTGCCTCAGTCCCTACCTCAGTCCCTACCTCAGTCCCTACCTCAGACCCTACCTCACACCCTACCTCAGTCCCTCCTCAGACCCTACCTCAGACCCTACCTCAGACCCTACCTCAGTCCCTACCTCAGACCCTACCTCAGTCCCTACCTCAGACCCTACCTCAGTCCCTACCTCAGACCCTACCTCAGTCCCTACCTCAGACCCTACCTCAGTCCCTACCTCAGTTCCTACCTCAGTCCCTGCCTCAGTCCCTACCTCAGTCCCTACCTCAGTCCCTACCTCAGACCCTACCTCAGACCCTACCTCAGACCCTACCTCAGTCCCTGCTCGGTGATGGAGAGAGATAGATGAAGAAATAGGGACAGATACAATATTTCTCAGGAGATGAGTTATATAGGTGTGTGTGTGTGTCTATGTTTTGTAGAGCTGAATCCATTGTTATAATATCTGTCTATGTTCATGTCTTTGCCCCTCTGAGGATGATCACTGGCGTATAATGAAACTAATCATGAATCTAATGAATGATTTTACCACAAGATTAATTTATACTGTCTCTTTTGAAAGACAACAATTATTTAGACAGGATGCAGGCAGACACACACTCTCTCACACACACACACGCACACGCACACACACACACATGTGCACACACACACGCACACACATACACACACACACACACTCTCACACACACACACACACACACACACACACACACACACACACACACACACACACACTCACACACACTCACACTCACACACACTCACACACACACACACACACACACACACACACACACACACACACACACACACACACACACACACACACACACACACACACACACACACACACACACACACACTCAATGGCATGGTAATTTGTGCAATTTGAAGCTTGTTCTGAATTCCTCTAAAACGAAATGCATGGTATTGAAATACCACAGTGTGACATCCCAGCAGCAAGATGTGTGACCTGTTGCCACCAGAAAAGGTCAACCAGTGAAGAACAAACACCACTGTAAACACAACCCACATTTATGCTTATTTATTTTCCCTTTTTGTACTTTAACTATTTGCACATCATTACAACACTGTATATAGACATAATATGACATTTGCAATGTCTTTATTATTTTGGAACTTCTGTGAGTGTAATGTTTACTGTTCATTTGTATTGTTTATTTCACTTTTGTTTATTATCTATTTTACTTGCTTTGGCAATGTAAAACACATGTTTCCCATGCAGCCCTAAAAGAGAGAGAGTGAAAGAGAGTGAAAGAGAGAGATAGATAGAGAGAGACAGAGAGATAGATAGAGAGAGACAGAGAGATAGATAGAGAGAGACGGAGAGATAGAGACAGAGAGACAGAGAGACAGAGAGAGAGACAGAGAGATAGATAGAGAGAGACAGAGAGAGAGATAGAGATAGATAGAGAGAGACAGAGAGATAGATAGAGAGAGACAGAGAGATATATAGATAGAGACAGAGAGATAGATAGAGAGAGACAGAGAGATAGATAGAGATAGATAGAGATAGATAGAGAGAGACAGAGAGATAGATAGAGAGAGACAGAGAGATATATAGAGAGAGACAGAGAGATAGATAGAGAGAGATAGATAGAGAGAGACAGAGAGATAGATAGAGAGAGACAGAGAGATAGATAGAGCGAGACAGAGAGATAGATAGAGAGAGACAGAGAGATAGAGAGAGAGAGACAGAGAGATAGATAGAGAGAGACAGAGAGATAGAGAGAGAGAGACAGAGAGATAGATAGAGAGAGACAGAGAGATAGATAGAGAGAGACAGAGAGATAGATAGAGAGAGACAGAGAGATAGAGAGACAGAGATATAGATAGAGAGAGACAGAGAGATAGAGAGACAGAGAGATAGAGAGAGATAGATAGAGAGAGACAGAGAGATAGATAGAGAGACAGAGAGATAGATAGAGATAGATAGAGAGAGACAGAGAGATAGATAGAGAGAGACAGAGAGATAGAGAGACAGAGATATAGATAGAGAGAGACAGAGAGATAGAGAGACAGAGAGATAGAGAGAGATAGATAGAGAGAGACAGAGAGATAGATAGAGAGAGACAGAGAGATAGATAGAGATAGATAGAGAGAGACAGAGAGACAGAGAGATAGATAGAGAGAGACAGAGAGATAGATAGATATAGATAGATATAGATAGATAGAGGTAAAGAGGTAAAGTTTAAAAAGGAATGAAAAAAGTACTATTGAAAAAGGCAGAGGGAGGCAGAGAGAAATTACTTGTTCTCAGTAGTTGAAACAGACCTTTCATTTGCAGTGGTGTGTGTGTGTGTGTGTGTGTGTGTGTGTGTGTGTGTGTGTGTGTGTGTGTGTGTGTGTGTGTGTGTGTGTGTGTGTGTGTGTGTGTGTGTGTGTGTGTGTGTGTGTGTGTGTGTGTGTGTGTGTGTGTGTGTGTGTGTGTGTGTGTGTGTGTGTGTGTGTGTGTGTGTGTGTGTGTGTGTGTGTGTGTGTGTTGAGGAGAACAATAGGAACTGTGCCCAGTGACTATGACAAGGCAGTACAAAAGTACAAAAGTATAGACCCAAGAGAAGAGAGAGAGATTAGAGAAAGTGAATTAGAAAGAAAGTGAGAACAAGAGATAGAATGAGAGAGAGAGAGAACGAGAGAGAGAGCGTGAGAGTGAGCGTAAATGAGAGAGTTTGAGAAAAGGAGAATGAGCGAGAGAGAGAACGAGAGAGAGTGAATACAGGAGAGAGCAAGAGAGAGAGAGAGAGAGCGTAAATGAGAGAGTTTGAGAAAAGGAGAATGAGCGAGAGAGAGAACGAGAGAGAGTGAATACAGGAGAGAGCGAGAGAGAGAGGGAATCAGAGTAGAATAATTTGAGAATTTTTCAGTGTTGTAATTTTATTCTGAGTACTGTCCCGTTCTGATTTAGTCCAGTTAAGGAATCATTT
>NC_068455.1:76737661-76750161 GCF_023373465.1 Oncorhynchus keta | reverse complement strand
AACGACCAGTATAATGATACCACTGTATAATGATACCACTGTATAACGACCAGTATAATGATACCACTGTATAACGACCAGTATAATGATACCACTGTATAATGACCAGTATAATGATACCACCGTATAATGATACCACTGTATAACGACCTGTATAATGATACCACTGTATAATGACCAGTATAATGATACCACTGTATAATGATACCACTGTATAATGATACCACTGTATAATGACCAGTATAATGATACCACTGTATAACGACCAGTATAATGATACCACTGTATAACGACCAGTATAATGATACCACCGTATAATGATACCACTGTATAACGACCAGTATAATGATACCACTGTATAACGACCAGTATAATGATACCACTGTATAATGACCAGTATAATGATACCACTGTATAATGATACCACTGTATAATGATACCACTGTATAACGACCAGTATAATGATACCACTGTATAATGACCAGTATAATGATACCACTGTATAACGACCAGTATAATGATACCACTGTATAACGACCAGTATAATGATACCACTGTATAATGATACCACTGTATAATGATACCACTGTATAACGACCAGTATAATGATACCACTGTATAATGACCAGTATAATGATACCACTGTATAACGACCAGTATAATGATACCACTGCATAATGACCAGTATAATGATACCACTGTATAACGACCAGTATAATGATACCACTGTATAATGATACCACTGTATAATGACCAGTATAATGATACCACTGTATAACGACCAGTATAATGATACCACTGCATAATGACCAGTATAATGATACCACTGTATAATGACCAGTATAATGATACCACTGTATAATGATACCACTGTATAATGACCAGTATAATGATACCACTGTATAATGACCAGTATAATGATACCACTGTATAATGATACCACTGTATAATGACCAGTATAATGATACCACTGCATAATGACCAGTATAATGATACCACTGTATAACGACCAGTATAATGATACCACTGTATAATGATACCACTGTATAACGACCAGTATAATGATACCACTGTATAACGACCAGTATTATGATACCACTGTATAATGACCAGTATAATGATACCACTGTATAATGATACCACTGTATAATGACCAGTATAATGATACCACTGTATAACGACCAGTATATCGATACCACTGTATAACGACCAGTATAATGATACCACTGTATAATGACCAGTATAATGATACCACTGTAAATGACCAGTATAATGATACCACTGTATAACGACCAGTATAATGATACCACTGTATAACGACCAGTATAATGATACCACTGTATAACGACCAGTATAATGATACCACTGTATAACGACCAGTATAACGATACCACTGTATAACGACCAGTATAATGATACCACTGTATAACGACCAGTATAATGATACCACTGTATAATGATACCACTGTATAATGACCAGTATAATGATACCACTGTATAACGACCAGTATAATGATACCACTGTATAATGATACCAGTATAATGATACCACTGCATAATGATACCACTGTATAACGACCAGTATAATGATACCACTGTATAACGACCAGTATAATGATACCACTGTATAACGACCAGTATAATGATACCACTGTATAACGACCAGTATAATGATACCACTGTATAACGACCAGTATAATGATACCACTGTATAACGACCAGTATAATGATACCACTGTATAATGATACCACTGTATAATGACCAGTATAATGATACCACTGTATAACGACCAGTATAATGATACCACTGTATAACGACCAGTATAATGATACCACTGCATAATGACCAGTATAATGATACCACTGTATAACGACCAGTATAATGATACCACTGTATAATGATACCACTGTATAACGACCAGTATAATGATACCACTGTATAACGACCAGTATTATGATACCACTGTATAATGACCAGTATAATGATACCACTGTATAATGATACCACTGTATAATGACCAGTATAATGATACCACTGTATAACGACCAGTATAATGATACCACTGTATAACGACCAGTATAATGATACCACTGTATAATGACCAGTATAATGATACCACTGTAAATGACCAGTATAATGATACCACTGTATAATGACCAGTATAATGATACCACTGTATAACGACCAGTATAATGATACCACTGTATAATGACCAGTATAATGATACCACTGTATAATGATACCACTGTATAACGACCAGTATAATGATACCACTGCATAATGATACCACTGTATAACGACCAGTATAATGATACCACTGTATAATGATACCACTGTATAACGACCAGTATAATGATACCACTGTATAATGATACCACTGTATAACGACCAGTATAATGATACCACTGCATAATGATACCACTGTATAACGACCAGTATAATGATACCACTGTATAACGACCAGTATAATGATACCACTGTATAACGACCAGTATAATGATACCACTGTATAACGACCAGTATAATGATACCACTGTATAACGACCAGTATAATGATACCACTGTATAACGACCAGTATAATGATACCACTGTATAACGACCAGTATAATGATACCACTGTATAACGACCAGTATAATGATACCACTGTATAATGATACCACTGTATAATGACCAGTATAATGATACCACTGTATAACGACCAGTATAATGATACCACTGTATAACGACCAGTATAATGATACCACTGTATAACGACCAGTATAATGATACCACCGTATAATGATACCACTGTATAACGACCAGTATAATGATACCACTGTATAACGACCAGTATAATGATACCACTGTATAATGACCAGTATAATGATACCACTGTATAACGACCAGTATAATGATACCACTGTATAACGATACCACTGTATAATGATACCACTGTATAATGACCAGTATAATGATACCACTGTATAATGATACCACTGTATAATGACCAGTATAATGATACCACTGTATAACGACCAGTATAATGATACCACTGTATAACGACCAGTATAATGATACCACTGTATAACGACCAGTATAATGATACCACTGTATAATGACCAGTATAATGATACCACTGTAAATGACCAGTATAATGATACCACTGTATAACGACCAGTATAATGATACCACTGTATAACGACCAGTATAATGATACCACTGTATAACGACCAGTATAATGATACCACTGCATAATGATACCACTGTATAACGACCAGTATAATGATACCACTGTATAATGATACCACTGTATAACGACCAGTATAATGATACCACTGTATAATGATACCACTGTATAACGACCAGTATAATGATACCACTGTATAATGACCAGTATAATGATACCACTGTATAATGACCAGTATAATGATACCACTGTATAACGACCAGTATAATGATACCACTGCATAATGATACCACTGTATAACGACCAGTATAATGATACCACTGTATAACGACCAGTATAATGATACCACTGTATAATGACCAGTATAATGATATCTCTGTTGGCTGTGCTGTTCTGTCTCTCTCCTTACAACTAATTCCACAAAATATTTGAGTAAAATACGAAAGAATTCTAAGAATTTGTATCCACCAATCCAGTGCCCTGTGGTGATGATTAGTCTGTATCGGATTGGTTGATTCTCCCAGCAGGAAGTAGGCTCGATGTCACAGCATGGACTCATGCCTTCAGGGGTAAATACACACGCACACACAAAATCACACATACACACAAATACACACAAACGTACACGCACAAAACCTCAACACTTCAGGGCTGTATTCAATGAGCTGTTCACAACATCGCAGATACAAATGTATTTTCCAGAACAGATGTCATTTTCTTCAGTGTAGAATTGGTAGTTACGTCAACTCTATTCGGTCTATATCTATATGAATCGTTCACTTCATTCACCGCGTGGACTTCCTGGTGTGAGGCCCGGTCAAAAGAGCCAACGGCCAATCGCGGTTCAGTACCGAGCACTGTGAGCCTATTAGCTTGCAGCTGGGCAATGGCAGATGTTGGCTAAACCAGTGATGCACTCAGACACACACATAGACACACACACTTAGACACACATAGACACACACACACCGACATAGACAAACACACATCCTCCTTTCATTCTGTCATAGACATTCTCCTTTCATTCTGTCATTCTGTCATTCAGACACTTTCATTCTGTCATTCAGCATTCTCCTTTCATTCTGTCTGCAGTACACATTCTGTCATTCAGTACATCCTCCTTTCATTCTGTCATTCAGTACATTCTCCTTTCATTCTGTCTGATTCAGTACATTCTCCTTTCATTCTGTCTGATTCAGTACATCTTCCTTTCATTCTGTCATTCAGTACATCCTCCTTTCATTCTGTCATTCAGTACATTCTCCTTTCATTCTGTCTGATTCAGTACATCCTCCTTTCATTATGTCATTCAGTACATCCTCCTTTCATTATGTCATTCAGTACATTCTCCTTTCATTCTGTCTGATTCAGTATATCCTCCTTTCATTCTGTCATTCAGTACATTCTCCTTTCATTCTGTCATTCAGTACATCCTCCTTTCATTCTGTCATTCAGTACATCCTCCTTTCATTCTGTCAGTCAGTATAATCTACTTTCATCCTGTCATTTAGTACATTCTCCTTTCATTCTGTCAGTCAGTATAATCTACTTTCATTCTGTCATTTAGTCCATTCTCCTTTCATTCTGTAATTCAGAACATTCTACTTTCATTCTGTCATTCAGTACATTCTCCTTTCATTCTGTAATTCAGAACATTCTCCTTTCATTCTGTCTGATTCAGTATAATCTACTTTCATTCTGTCATTTAGTACATTCTCCTTTCATTCTGTAATTCAGAACATTCTACTTTCATTCTGTCATTCAGTACATTCTCCTTTCATTCTGTCATTCAGTACATCCTCCTTTCATTCTGTCTGATTCAGTACATCCTCCTTTCATTCTGTCATTCAGTACATTCTCCTTTCATTCTGTCATTCAGTACATTCTCCTTTCATTCTGTCATTCAGTACATTCTCCTTTCATTCTGTCATTCAGTACATCCTCCTTTCACGCACAGTACATCCTCCTTTCATTACATTCAGTACATCCTCCTTTCATTCTGTCATTCAGTACATCCTCCTTTCATTCTGTCATTTCATCCTCCTTTCATTCTGTCATTTAGTACATTCTCCTTTCATTCTGTCATTCAGTACATTCTCCTTTCATTCTGTCATTCAGTACATTCTCCTTTCATTCTGTCATTCAGTACATTCTCCTTTCATTCTGTCTGATTCAGTACATCTTCCTTTCATTCTGTCATTCAGTACATCCTCCTTTCATTCTGTCATTCAGTACATTCTCCTTTCATTCTGTCTGATTCAGTACATCCTCCTTTCATTCTGTCATTCAGTACATCCTCCTTTCATTATGTCATTCAGTACATTCTCCTTTCATTCTGTCTGATTCAGTATATCCTCCTTTCATTCTGTCATTCAGTACATTCTCCTTTCATTCTGTCATTCAGTACATCCTCCTTTCATTCTGTCATTCAGTACATCCTCCTTTCATTCTGTCTGATTCAGTACATCCTCCTTTCATTCTGTCAGTCAGTATAATCTACTTTCATTATGTCATTCAGTACATTCTCCTTTCATTCTGTCTGACATATATCCTCCTTTCAGGTACATTCTCCTTTCATTCTGTCATTGTCTGTCATTCAGTACATCCTGCTTTCATTCTGTCTGATTCAGTACATCCTCCTTTCATTCTGTGTCAGTATAATCTACTTTCATCCTGTCATTTAGTACATTCTCTTTCATTCTGTCAGTCAGTATAATCTACTTTCATTCTGGTCTGTAATTCAGAACATTCTACTTTCATTCTGTCATTCAGTACATTCTCCTTTCATTCTGTAATTCAGAACATTCTCCTGTCATTCTGTCTGATTCAGTATAATCTACTTTCATTCTGTCATTTAGTACATTCTCCTTTCATTCTGTAATTCAGAACATTCTACTTTCATTCTGTCATTCAGTACATCATTCTGTCATTTATAACTTTCATTCTGTAACAGACATTCTACTTTCATTCTGTCAATCAGAATTCTCCTTTCATTCTGTCATTCAGTACTTCCTCTTTTCATTCTGTCTGATTCAGTACATTCTCCTTTCATTCTGTCATTCAGTACATTCTCCTTTCATTCTGTCATTCAGTACATTCTCCTTTCATTCTGTCATTCAGTACATTCTCCTTTCATTCTGTCATTCAGTACATCCTCCTTTCATTCTGTCTGATTCAGTACATCCTCCTTTCATTCTGTCATTCAGTACATCCTCCTTTCATTCTGTCATTCAGTACATCCTCCTTTCATTCTGTCATTTAGTACATTCTCCTTTCATTCTGTCATTCAGTACATTCTCCTTTCATTCTGTCATTCAGTACATCCTCCTTTCATTCTGTCATTCAGTACATTCTCCTTTCATTCTGTCTGATTCAGTACATCCTCCTTTCATTCTGTCATTCAGTACATCCTCCTTTCATTATGTCATTCAGTACATTCTCCTTTCATTCTGTCTGATTCAGTACATTCTCCTTTCATTCTGTCATTCAGTACATCCTCCTTTCATTCTGTCATTCAGTACATTCTCCTTTCATTCTGTCATTCAGTACATTCTCCTTTCATTCTGTCATTCAGTACATCCTCCTTTCATTCTGTCATTCAGTACATTCTCCTTTCATTCTGTCTGATTCAGTACATTCTCCTTTCATTCTGTCATTCAGTACATCCTCCTTTCATTCTGTCATTCAGTACATCCTCCTTTCATTCTGTCTGATTCAGTACATTCTCCTTTCATTCTGTCTGATTCAGTACATCTTCCTTTCATTCTGTCATTCAGTACATCCTCCTTTCATTCTGTCATTCAGTACATTCTCCTTTCATTCTGTCTGATTCAGTACATCCTCCTTTCATTCTGTCATTCAGTACATCCTCCTTTCATTATGTCATTCAGTACATTCTCCTTTCATTCTGTCTGATTCAGTACATCCTCCTTTCATTCTGTCATTCAGTACATTCTCCTTTCATTCTGTCATTCAGTACATCCTCCTTTCATTCTGTCATTCAGTACATTCTCCTTTCATTCTGTCTGATTCAGTACATTCTCCTTTCATTCTGTCTGATTCAGTACATCCTCCTTTCATTCTGTCATTCAGTACATTCTCCTTTCATTCTGTCTGATTCAGTACATTCTCCTTTCATTCTGTCTGATTCAGTACATCTTCCTTTCATTCTGTCATTCAGTACATCCTCCTTTCATTCTGTCATTCAGTACATTCTCCTTTCATTCTGTCTGATTCAGTACATCCTCCTTTCATTATGTCATTCAGTACATCCTCCTTTCATTATGTCATTCAGTACATTCTCCTTTCATTCTGTCTGATTCAGTACATCCTCCTTTCATTCTGTCATTCAGTACATTCTCCTTTCATTCTGTCATTCAGTACATCCTCCTTTCATTCTGTCATTCAGTACATCCTCCTTTCATTCTGTCTGATTCAGTACATCCTCCTTTCATTCTGTCATTCAGTACATCCTCCTTTCATCCTGTCATTCAGTACATTCTCCTTTCATTCTGTCTGATTCAGTACATTCTCCTTTCATTCTGTCATTCATACATCTCCTTTCATTCTGTCATTCAGTACATTCTCCTTTCATTCTGTCATTCAGTACATTCTCCTTTCATTCTGTCATTCAGTACATTCCTCCTTTCATTCTGTAATTCAGTACATTCTCCTTTCATTCTGTCTGATTCAGTACATCTCCTTTCATTCTGTCATTATACATCTCCTTTCATTCTGTCATTTCAGTACATTCTCCTTTCATTCTTCTGTCATTCTGTCATTCAGTACATTCTCCTTTCATTCTGTCTGATTCAGTACATCCTCCTTTCATTCTGTCATTCAGTACATCCTCCTTTCATTATGTCATTCAGTACATTCTCCTTTCATTCTGTCTGATTCAGTACATCCTCCTTTCATTCTGTCATTCAGTACATTCTCCTTTCATTCTGTCATTCAGTACATCCTCCTTTCATTCTGTCATTCAGTACATTCTCCTTTCATTCTGTCTGATTCAGTACATTCTCCTTTCATTCTGTCATTCAGTACATCCTCCTTTCATTCTGTCATTCAGTACATTCTCCTTTCATTCTGTCTGATTCAGTACATTCTCCTTTCATTCTGTCTGATTCAGTACATCTTCCTTTCATTCTGTCATTCAGTACATCCTCCTTTCATTCTGTCATTCAGTACATTCTCCTTTCATTCTGTCTGATTCAGTACATCCTCCTTTCATTATGTCATTCAGTACATCCTCCTTTCATTATGTCATTCAGTACATTCTCCTTTCATTCTGTCTGATTCAGTACATCCTCCTTTCATTCTGTCATTCAGTACATTCTCCTTTCATTCTGTCATTCAGTACATCCTCCTTTCATTCTGTCATTCAGTACATCCTCCTTTCATTCTGTCTGATTCAGTACATCCTCCTTTCATTCTGTCAGTCAGTATAATCTACTTTCATCCTGTCATTTAGTACATTCTCCTTTCATTCTGTCAGTCAGTATAATCTACTTTCATTCTGTCATTTAGTCCATTCTCCTTTCATTCTGTAATTCAGAACATTCTACTTTCATTCTGTCATTCAGTACATTCTCCTTTCATTCTGTAATTCAGAACATTCTCCTTTCATTCTGTCTGATTCAGTATAATCTACTTTCATTCTGTCATTTAGTACATTCTCCTTTCATTCTGTAATTCAGAACATTCTACTTTCATTCTGTCATTCAGTACATTCTCCTTTCATTCTGTCATTTAGTACATTCTCCTTTCATTCTGTAATTCAGAACATTCTACTTTCATTCTGTCATTCAGTACATTCTCCTTTCATTCTGTCATTCAGTACATCCTCCTTTCATTCTGTCTGATTCAGTACATCCTCCTTTCATTCTGTCATTCAGTACATCCTCCTTTCATTCTGTCATTTAGTACATTCTCCTTTCATTCTGTCATTCAGTACATCCTCCTTTCATTCTGTCTGATTCAGTACATCCTCCTTTCATTCTGTCATTCAGTACATTCTCCTTTCATTCTGTCATTCAGTACATCCTCCTTTCATTCTGTCATTCAGTACATTCTCCTTTCATTCTGTCATTCAGTACATTCTCCTTTCATTCTGTAATTCAGTACATCCTCCTTTCATTCTGTCATTCAGTACATCCTCCTTTCATTCTGTAATTTAGTACATTCTCCTTTCATTCTGTCTGATTCAGTACATCCTCCTTTCATTCTGTCATTCAGTACATTCTCCTTTCATTCTGTCATTCAGTACATTCTCCTTTCATTCTGTCTGATTCAGTACATTCTCCTTTCATTCTGTCATTCAGTACATCCTCCTTTCATTCTGTCATTCAGTACATTCTCCTCTCATTCTGTCTCCTCCCCCCTCTTCATTTCTCTCTCTCTCTCTCGCTGTGGTTGTCGTGGTGACAGCTTGATCCTTCACCAACAACCTGCTGTTCATCGACCATTTAATTACCCATCTTTTCTTCCCTCTGTCTCTCTATTTTCCTTCTGTTCATTCAATCTCTCCACATCCTTAACATGTCTATTCTGACACTCGCCTTTCCAGGTAGATGTTTATTTATTTGTATTTTTCTTCTTCCTGGGTATTTTCAGTCATTATTTTCCTTTTTACGCAAATGAAAAGAAAAACTGTCACACAAACCACAGAGTGAGATTCCTGGCCACAGACACAACGACGACCTCATGATGCTCATGAGATTTACCATCTTTATTTATGTTTGTTTGTTTGTAGCAGATTGAGTGTGTGTGTGTGTGTGTGTGTGTGTGTGTGTGTGTGTGTGTGTGTGTGTGTGTGTGTGTGTGTGTGTGTGTGTGTGTGTGTGTTGTTCCTTGTTCAGCAATGTACTGAAAAAGTGAATTGATTAACACACTCACTCACTGATTCTCTATCTAGCCATGCGAATGAGTTCACATTTCTGTGTATGTGTGTGTGTGTGTGTGTATGTGTGTGTGTGTGTGTGATTGGAGGGGGGGGTGCCATCCGTTTCGAGCGCTGAGTGTTTATGCATTGGTGCAGATGATTTGCACATATTTATGTGCACGTGTGTGTGAGTGTGCATGTGTGGGCGTGTGTGCGTGTGTGTGCGTCCGCGTGTGGGCGTGTGTGTGTGTTTGTTCGCGTGCGTGTGCGTGTGTGTGTGTGTGTGTGCGTTCACGTGTGTGCGTGTGTTTGTGTGTGTGTGTTTGTGTGTGTGTGGCATCTAACATTCATACATTACCTTTTCTGTCTGTGTCACACCTATCCTCCAACCAGGTGTGTGTGTGCCTGATTCCGCCCCAGGTGTGTATCCTGGTTTGTGTGTGTGTGTGTGTGTGTGTGACTCCCTTCCGACACACACACATCAAAGAGGCGGATTTGGGTCGCTGAGTCACACACTCCACGATCCCTTTTATTTGTTTAGTTCCAGGGAGAGAAAGAGAATTTTCACTCAATCTCATTCACATTATTCCCCAAAGAGAATCTGGAAAATCCCCCCAAAAACCACACAAAAATCTGAAGAAATTAAATTTGTTTGCTTTTCCATAATTCTCCATCGCCATTTCCTGTTTGGGAATTCTGGGAATTCTCGTATGAATATATCATAATATTGATGTCAAGGGAATGAAGATCATGAACAGGCAGATCCTCTCCTCCTCCCTCTCTCTCCCTCCCTGTTCCACCGTAGATTGCTCATATGTCTCTCTCTTCCTTTCCTTCAGTCGTATCCTCCCTCTATCCCTCTGTTATGTCAGCTTCCCTCTATTCAGGGAATCATTCCACGCGTTCCGCATCACAAATATTATTCCGAGCATCGTGGGAATGTAACAGAATATGTTCTTTCTTTCCCAAAGCTTCCCTGTCCCCTTGGTGGATGAAACAACCCGGGTTTAGCTTCCCTGTTCCCTTGGTGGATCAAACAGCCCGGGTTAAGCTTCCCTGTCCCCTTGGTGGATGAAACAACCCGGGTTAAGCTTCCCTGTCCCCTTGGTGGATGAAACAACCCGGGTTAAGCTTCCCTGTCCCCTTGGTGGGTCAAACAGCCCGGGTTTAGCTTCCCTGTTCCCTTGGTGGGTCAAACAACCCGGGTTTAGCTTCCCTGTTCCCTTGGTGGGTCAAACAGCACGGGTTTAGCTTCCCTGTCCCCTTGGTGGGTCAAACAGCCCGGGTTTAGCTTCCCTGTTCCCTTGGTGGATCAAACAGCCCGGGTTTAGCTTCCCTGTTCCCTTGGTGGGTCAAACAGCACGGGTTTAGCTTCCCTGTCCCCTTGGTGGGTCAAACAGCCCGGGTTTAGCTTCCCTGTTCCCTTGGTGGGTCAAACAGCCCGGGTTAAGCTTCCCTGTTCCCTTGGTGGGTCAAACAGCACGGGTTTAGCTTCCCTGTCCCCTTGGTGGGTCAAACAACCCGGGACAAGGGCTGAACAATAAGGAACGTGGATGGAGGTGTTGAGGGACGAGAGGGAGGTTGTCCTTGTTGTTGTTGATGCTGTTTACCTGTAATAGAGGAGAAC
The DNA here is from genome assembly GCF_023373465.1 of Oncorhynchus keta. Classification (NCBI taxonomy): domain Eukaryota; kingdom Metazoa; phylum Chordata; class Actinopteri; order Salmoniformes; family Salmonidae; genus Oncorhynchus; species Oncorhynchus keta. The sequence continues at coordinate 76,738,482 of NC_068455.1, read as the reverse complement.
AGACATACAGTTATCTGTGTGTGTGTGTGTGTGTGTGTGTGTGTGTGTGTGTGTGTGTGTGTGTGTGTGTGTGTGTGTGTGTGTGTGTGTGTGTGTGTGTGTGTGTGTGTGTGTGTGTGTGTGTGTGTGTGTGTGTGTGTGTGTGTGTGTGTGTGTGTGTGTGTGTGTGTGTGTGCGTGCATGCGCGTGTGTGTGTACACAGACAGTCTGAAAGCTCATAAACACACAGCGCCAGACAACCAATCTGGAATTACACCATCTCTCTCCATCTCTCAGCCCCACCTGTCAGCCCCATCTCTCTCCATCTCTCAGCCCCACCTGTCAGCACCATCTCTCTCCATCTCTCAGCCCCACCTGTCAGCACCATCTCTCTCCATCTCTCCTTCTCTCAGCTTCATCTCTCTCCATCTCTCCTTCTCTCAGCTTCATCTCTCTCCATCTCTCAGCCCCACCTGTCAGCCCCATCTCTCTCCATCGCTCAGCCCCATCTCTCTCCATCTCTCAGCCCCACATGTCAGCCGCATCTCTCTCCATCTCTCCTTCTCTCAGCTTCATCTCTCTCCATCTCTCCTTCTCTCAGCCCCATCTCTCTCCATCTCTCAGCCCCACCTGTCAGCCCCATCTCTCTCCATCGCTCAGCCCCACCTGTCAGACCCATCTCTCTTCATCTCTCAGCCATCTGTCAGACCCATCTCTCTTCATCTCTCAGCCATCTGTCAGACCCATCTCTCTTCATCTCTCAGGCCCACATGTCAGCCTCATCTCTCTCCATCTGTCAACAAATGGTGTTTGTTCTTCACTGGTTGCCCTTTTCTCATGGC
>NC_068455.1:76687661-76732661 GCF_023373465.1 Oncorhynchus keta | reverse complement strand
CAGATGAGAGACAGATGAGAGTGGGAGAGTGAGAGTGAGAGTGGGAGAGAGAGTCCTGGGAGAGAGAGAGAGAGAGAGAGAGACAGAGACAGACAGAGAGAGACAGACAGAGACAGACAGAGAGAGACAGACAGAGACAGACAGACAGAGAGAGACAGAGAGAGACAGACAGAGAGAAACAGACAGACAGAGAGAGACAGACAGAGACAGACAGAGAGAGACAGACAGAGACAGACAGACAGAGAGAGACAGAGAGAGACAGACAGAGAGAGACAGGCAGACAGAGAGAGACAGAGAGAGACAGACAGAGAGAGACAGAGAGAGACAGAGTGAGACAGAGAGAGACAGAGTGAGACAGAGTGAGACAGAGTGAGAGAGTGAGAGTGAGAGAGAGTGAGAGAGAGAGAGAGAGATTTCAAAACATCTCAAGCAGCCAACCTCAGAACAACAATGACAAATGGTTTGATGAAGGATGCAAAAACCTAAGAAGGAAATTGAAAAACCTTTCCAACCAATTTTGTTTTTTAATTTATTAAGCTAGGCAAGTCAGTTAAGAACAAATTCTTATTTTCAATGACGGCCTAGGAAGAGTGGGTTAACTGCCTGTTCAGGGGAAGAACGACAGATTTGTACCTTGTCAGCTCGGGGGTTTGAACTTACAACCTTCCGGTTACGAGTCCAACGCTCTAACCACTAGGCTACCCTGCCGCCCCAACGACATAGAGTCCCAGAAAACCTGAGCCTACGACATCAATGTGGTGAATCACTAAAACAATGCAGACATACACTATGGAAAAAGATGGAACAGCGCGTCAGAAATCTTGAACCACTTCTCGTAAAATGTGTAAACTTTAAACAAACGGCAACACAAAGAGTTTGTAACGATATCGGGAAGCTTCAGGGTTATTGTTTAATAAACATATAAACAAGAAACACAAACAGCAACATCGGTATGATGACTCAACTAAGGGTTGTTTTTGTTTTCTTTTATGCCTGTGGGGGGTTCCCATGTCAGCTGGGTGGGTCCTCAGCTGGGGGGTTATGTCGGGTCCTGGGGGTTCCCATGCCTCAGCGGGTCCTGCCTCAGCTGGGGTTAGGTTCCGGGTCCTGGGGGGTTATGCCTCAGCTGGGTCAATAGGGGTCCTGGGGGGTTATGTCGGGTCCTGGGGGTTTATGCCTCAGCTGGGTGGGTCCTGCCTCAGGGGTCAATGCCTCAGCTGGGTCAATAGGTTCCCATGCCTCAGCTGGGTGAACAGGTTCCCATGCCTCAGCTGGGTGAACAGGTTCCCATGCCTCAGCTGGGTCAATAGGTTCCCATGCCTCAGCTGGGTGAACAGGTTCCCATGCCTCAGCTGGGTCAATAGGTTCCCATGCCTCAGCTGGGTGAATAGGTTCCCATGCCTCAGCTGGGTCAATAGGTTCCCATGCCTCAGCTGGGTGAACAGGTTCCCATGCCTCAGCTGGGTGAACAGGTTCCCATGCCTCAGCTGGGTGAACAGGTTCCCATGCCTCAGCTGGGTGAATAGGTTCCCATGCCTCAGCTGGGTGAACAGGTTCCCATGCCTCAGCTGGGTGAATAGGTTCCCATGCCTCAGCTGGGTGAACAGGTTCCCATGCCTCAGCTGGGTGAATAGGTTCCCATGCCTCAGCTGGGTGAACAGGTTCCCATGCCTCAGCTGGGTGAATAGGCTCCCATGCCTCAACCAAGGCAACCGGGGAGGTCTCAGCCGGCTCATCAGGCCCTGACTCCTCTGCCGGTTTCGTCAGGTTTCTGGTCCACTCCTGATCCCCGGGATCGTCCCTGTGGTTGGCGTCCTGCGGTTGGACATATGCTCACTCTCCAGCGTTCTCGGTCGTCATTCTCCTGCGCCTTAGCAGAGGTGACCGGTCCGCTTCTGATTCCCGGGATTGTCATCCTGGCTGGCGCCGTGCGTCGGGGAGACAGACAGACAGACAGACAGACAGACAGACAGACAGACAGGGTCACGTGTGCTCCCTCTCCGACCTCTCGGTCACCAGGCACACACCTGTCACCAGCATTACGATGACAATGACACTCACCTGGACTCCATCGTCTCCTTGGTTACCTTTCTATGTCCCTTTGGTTTCTTCGCCAGGCGTCATTGTTTCTGTTCCTGTATCACGTCGTTGTTCATGTTTCTTGTTTTATATGATGTTTTCATTCATTTATTTAAATGAATTCACTCCCTGAACTTGCTTCCCGTCTCTCAGAGCACATTGTTACAGAGTTATCTATCCAAACTGGATGGATAAAACACTTCTCCGATCTCTTTTGGCTCTGTAACAAACAACATACAGCAAAAACATATAGATGATCAATTACAAATTTTAGAACTATCTCCGACTACCAGAACCCACTGGATTCTCCAATTACATTGACTGAACTACAGGACAAAATACAAACCCTCCAACCCAAAAAGGCTTGTGGTGATGATGGTATCCTCAACACAATGAAGTAATAAAATATACAGTCCGCAAACTACAATTGGGTATACTTAATCTCTTAACTTCTTAAGGTATAGGGGGCAGTATAGGGGATAAATAGCGTGCCCAATTTCAACTTCCTGCTACTCATGCCAAGTTATATAAGATATGCAGGTCTCTGTCTGTTCAGTGGGTTATCATTGGGAAACAATATTTCTTAGGCACTTGTTTTCAGTTCCTATCGCTTCCACTGGATGTCACCAGTCTTTGAAATTTGGTTGAGGTTTTTCCTTTTTGCAATGAAGAAGTACGGCCATCGAGGAACCGGGTAACACTGTTGAGAGTTGCGCAAGACTTGAAAAGACTTGACAAGTAGCGTTGGTTTGTTGTCTTCCTGTATTTAACACAGATAGAACCGTCTTCGGTTAGTTTTGAGATATTTTGCAGTGACGTTGCGCAAATTGGAAGCTGTTTTTTTTCTGGATCAAACGTGCCAAATAAATTGACATTTTGGATATATATGGACGGAATTAATCGAACAAAAGGACCAATTGTGATGTTTATGGGACATATTGGAGTGCCAACAAAAGAAGCTCGTCAAAGGTAAGGCATGATTTATATTTTATTTCTGAGTTTTGTGTAACGCCTGCAGGGTTGAAATATGCTACTCTCTCTTTGTTTACTGTTGTGCCATCATCAGATAATAGCTTCTTGTGCTTTCACCGAAAAGCCTTTTTAGAATCTGACATGTTGGCTGGATTCACAACGAGTGTAGCTTTAATTTAGTATCTTACATGTGTGAATTAATGTAAGTTTGATTTTTATAAAATTTTATTTGAATTTGCCGCGCTGCATTTTCCCTGGCTTTTGGCCAAGTGAGACACTAGCGTCCCCTATCCTAGAGAGGTTAAACATCATCCTCAGCTCTGGCATCTTCCCCAATATTTGGAACCAAGGACTGATCACCCCAATCCACAAAAGTGGAGACAAATTTTAACCCAATAAATGCAGTGGAATCAACAGCAACCTTGAGAAAATACTCTACATTATCATTAACAGCAACCTTGAGAAAATTCTCTGCATTATCATTAACAGCAACCTTGAGAAAATCCTCTGCATTATCATCAACAGCAACCTTGAGAAAATCCTCTGCATTATCATCAACAGCAACCTTGAGAAAATCATCTGCATTATCATCAACAGCAACCTTGAGAAAATCCTCTGCATTATCATCAACAGCAACCTTGAGAAAATCATCTGCATTATCATCAACAGCAACCTTGAGAAAATCATCTGCATTATCATCAACAGCAACCTTGAGAAAATCCTCTGCATTATCATCAACAGCAACCTTGAGAAAATCCTTTGCATTATCATCAACAGCAACATTGAGAAAATCCTCTGCATTATCACCAACAGCAACCTTGAGACAATCCTCTACATTATCATTAACAGCAACCTTGAGAAAATATTCTGCATTATCATTAACAGCAATCTTGAGAAAATCCTCTGCATTATCATCAACAGCAACCTTGAGAAAATCCTCTACATTATCATTAACAGCAACCTTGAGAAAATCCGCTGCATTATCATTAACAGCAGAATTGTACATTTCCTCAGTGAAAACAATGCACACCCTAATTGACAACCAAACCGAAACAAAGGCAAAGTCTTCTGATGCTTTGTTATTTTCTAAAAAGCTTTCGACTCCGTTTGGAATGAGGGTCTGCTATACAAATTGATGGAAAGTGGTGTTGGGGGAAAAACATACAATATTATGAAATTCAAGTACACAAACAACAAGTGTCCGGTTAAAATTGGAGAAAAAACATTTCTTTCCACAGAGTTGGGGGGTGAGACAGGGATGTAGCTTAAGCCCCACCCTCTTGAACAAATATATCAACGAATTGGTGAGGGCACTAGAACAGTCTGCAGCACCAGGCCTCACCCAAATGTCTCCTGTTTGCTGATGATCTGGTGCTTCTGTCTAGGTGGCCGACAGCAGCACCTAGATCTTCTGCACAGATTCTGCCAGACCTGGGCCATGACAGTAAATCTCAGTAAGACCAAAATAATGGTGTTCCAAAAAAGGTCCAGTCACCAGGACCACAAATATACATTCCATCTAGACACCTTTGCCTTAGAGCACACAAAATACTATACATACCTCGGCCTAAACATCAGCGTCACAGGTAACTTCCACAAAGATGTGAACGAGCTGAGAGACAAGGGAAGAAGGGCATTCTATGCCATCAAAAGGAACATAAATTTCAACATACCAATTAGGATCTGGCTAAAATTACTTGAATCAGTCATAGAGCCCATTGCCCTTTATGGTTGTGAGGTCTGGGGTCCGCTCACCAACCAAGAATTCACAAAATGGGACAACATCAAATGAGACTCTGCATGAAGAATTCTGCTAAAAACGTTCCTCAGTGTACGATGTAAATCACCTAATAATACGCACAGAGCAGAATGAGGCCGATACCCGCTAATTATCAAAATGCTGAAGAGCAGTTCAATTCCACAACAACCTAAAAGGAAGTGATTCCCAAACCTTCCATAACAAAGCCATCACCTACTTAGAAATTAACTTGGAGAAGAGTCCCCTTAGCAAGTGATAGATCGATACAATGATACATTTATAGAATGATAGATTGATAGAGTGGTAATGTGATGGAGTGGTAATGTGATGGAGTGGTAATGTGATAATGTAATATAGTTATAGAGTGGTAATGTGATGGAGTGGTATTGTGATGGAGTGGTAATGTAATATAGTGATAGAGTGATCATGTAATAGAGTGATAGAGTGGTAATGTAATATAGTGGTAATGTAATAGAGTGGTAATGTGATATAGTGGTAATGTAATATAGTGGTAATGTAATATAGTGGTAATGTAATAGGGTGGTAATGTAATATGGCTGCAATGTAATATAGCGGTAATGTAATATAGTGGTAATGTAATATAGTGATATAGTGGTAATGTAATAGAGTGGTAATGTAATAGAGTGGTAATGTAATAGAGTGGTAATGTGATAGAGTGGTAATGTAATATAGTGGTAATGTAATAGAGTGGTAATGTAATAGATTGGCACTGTAATATAGTGGTAATGTAATAGTGTGGTTATGTAATATAGTGACGGAGTGGTAATGTAATAGAGTGGTAATGTAATAGAGTGGTAATGTAATAGTGGTAAGTGTAATAGATCAGTAATGTAATAGAGTGGTAATGTAATAGATTGGCAATGTAATATAGTGGTAATGTAATAGTGTGGTTATGTAATATAGTGATGGAGTGGTAATGTAATAGAGTGGTAATGTAATATAGTGGTAATGTAATAGATTGGCAATGTAATATAGTGGTAATGTAATAGAGTGGTTATGTAATATAGTGATGGAGTGGTAATGTAATAGAGTGGTAATGTAATATAGTGGTAATGTAATAGATTGGCAATGTAATATAGTGGTAATGTAATAGAGTGGTTATGTAATATAGTGATGGAGTGGTAATGTAATAGAGTGGTAATGTAATATAGTGAATGATGGTAATGTAATAGAGTGGTAATGTAATAGAGTGGTAATGTAATAGAGTGTAATGTAATGTAATAGAGTGGTAATGTAATAGAGTGGTAATGATAATATAGTGGTAATGTAAGTGGTAGTGTGGTTATGTAATATAATGTGATGTTATAATGTATCTAGTGGTAATGTAATATCTAGTGGTAATGTTATAATATAGTGGTAATGTAATAATGTATCTAGTGTCATAATTGGCAATGTAATATAGTGGTAATGTAATAGAGTGGTTATGTAATATAGTGATGGTTATAATGTATCTAGTGTTAATGTAATAATGTATCTAGTGGTAATGTAATATCTAGTGTTATAATGTAATGTAATAGTGTCATAATGACTGTAGTATCTATCTAGTGTTATAATGTATCTAGTGTGGTAATGTAATAGAGTGTTATAATGTATCTATGTTATAATGTATAGTGTTATAATGATGGAGTGGTAATGTAATAGAGTGGTAATGTAATATAATAGAGTGGTAATGTATATATGTAATAGTGATATAATGATAGTGTTATAATGTATCTAGTGGTAATGTAGTGTTATAATGTATCTAGTGTTATAAATGTATCTAGTGTTATAATGTATCTAGTGAGTGTTATAATGTATAGTGTTATAATGTATCTAGTGTATAATGTATCTAGTGTTATAATGTATCTAGTGTTATAATGTATCTAGTGTTATAATGTATCTAGTGTTATAATGTATCTAGTGTTATAATGTATCTAGTGTTACAATGTATCTAGTGTTATAATGTATAATGTATCTAGTGTTATAATGTATCTAGTGTTATAATGTATCTAGTGTTATAATGTATCTAGTGTTATAATGTATCTAGTGTTATAATGTATCTAGTGTTATAATGTATCTAGTTATAATGTATCTAGTGTTATAATGTATCTAGTGTTATAATGTATCTAGTGTTACAATGTATCTAGTGTTATAATGTATCTAGTGTTACAATGTATCTAGTGTTATAATGTATCTAGTGTTATAATGTATCTAGTGTTATAATGTATCTAGTGTTATAATGTATCTAGTGTTATAATGTATCTAGTGTTATAATGTATCTAGTGTTATAATGTATCTAGTGTTATAATGTATCTAGTGTTACAATGTATCTAGTGTTATAATGTATCTAGTGTTATAATGTATCTAGTGTCATAATGTATCTAGTGTTATAATGTATCTAGTGTTATAATGTATCTAGTGTTATAATGTATCTAGTGTTATAATGTATCTAGTGTTATAATGTATCTAGTGTTATAATGTATCTAGTGTTATAATGTATCTAGTGTTATAATGTATCTAGTGTTATAATGTATCTAGTGTTATAATGTATCTAGTGTCATAATGTATCTAGTGTCATAATGTATCTAGTGTTATAATGTATCTAGTGTTATAATGTATTATAATGTATCTGTTATAATGTATCTAGTGTTATAATGTATCTAGTGTTATAATGTATCTAGTGTTATAATGTATCTAGTGTTATAATGTATCTAGTGTTATAATGTATCTAGTGTTATAATGTATCTAGTGTTATAATGTATCTAGTGTTATAATGTGTCTAGTGTTATAATGTATCTAGTGTTATAATGTATCTAGTGTTATAATGTATCTAGTGTTATAATGTATCTAGTGTTATAATGTATCTAGTGTTATAATGTATCTAGTGTTATAATGTATCTAGTGTTATAATGTATCTAGTGTTATAATGTATCTAGTGTTATAATGTATCTAGTGTTATAATGTATCTAGTGTTATAATGTATCTAGTGTTATAATGTATCTAGTGTTATAATGTATCTAGTGTTATAATGTATCTAGTGTTATAATGACTGGTAGTATCTAGTGTTATAATGTATCTAGTGTTATAATGTATCTAGTGTTATAATGTATCTAGTGTTATAATGACTGGTAGTATCTATCTAGTGTTATAATGTATCTAGTGTTATTATAATGTATCTAGTGTTATAATGTATCTAGTGTTATAATGTATCTAGTGTTATAATGTATCTAGTGTTATAATGTATCTAGTGTTATAATGTATCTAGTGTTATAATGTATCTAGTGTTATAATGTATCTAGTGTTATAATGACTAGTGTAGTATCTATCTAGTGTTATAATGTATCTAGTGTTATAATGTATCTAGTGTTATAATGTATCTAGTGTTATAATGTATCTAGTGTTATAATGTATCTAGTGTTATAATGTATCTGTGTTATAATGTATCTAGTGTTATAATGTATCTAGTGTTATAATGTATCTAGTGTTTATAATGTATCTAGTGTTATAATGTATCTAGTGTTATAATGTATCTAGTGTTATAATGTATCTAGTGTATAATGTATCTAGTGTTATAATGTATCTAGTGTTATAATGATCTAGTGTTATAATCTATCTAGTGTTATAATGTATCTAGTGTTATAATGTATCTAGTGTTATAATGTATCTAGTGTTATAATGTATCTAGTGTTATAATGTATCTAGTGTTATAATGTATCTAGTGTTATAATGTATCTAGTGTTATAATGTATCTAGTGTTATAATGTATCTAGTGTTATAATGTATCTAGTGTTATAATGTATCTAGTGTTATAATGTATCTAGTGTTATAATGTATCTAGTGTTATAATGTATCTAGTGTCATAATGACTGGTAGTATCTAGTGTTATAATGTATCTAGTGTTATAATGTATCTAGTGTTATAATGTATCTAGTGTTATAATGTATCTAGTGTTATAATGTATCTAGTGTTATAATGTATCTAGTGTTATAATGTATCTAGTGTTATATGTACTCTAGTATCTATCTATATAATGTATCTAGTGTTATAATCTAGTGTTATAATGTATCTAGTGTTATAATGTATCTAGTGTTATAATGTATCTAGTGTTATAATGTATCTAGTGTTATAATGTATCTAGTGTTATAATGTATCTAGTGTCATTATAATGTATCTAGTGTTATAATAATGTATCTAGTGTTATAATGTATCTAGTGTTATAATGTATCTAGTGTTATAATGTATCTAGTGTTATAATGTATCTAGTGTTATAATGTATCTAGTGTTATAATGTATCTAGTGTTATAATGTATCTAGTGTTATAATGTATCTAGTGTTATAATGTATCTAGTGTTATAATGTATCTAGTGTTATAAATCTAGTGTTATAATGTATCTGTTATAATGTATCTAGTGTTATAATGTATCTAGTGTTATAATGTATCTAGTGTTATAATGTATCTAGTGTTATAATGTATCTAGTGTTATAATGTATCTAGTGTTATAATGTATCTAGTGTTATAATGTATCTAGTGTTATAATGTATCTAGTGTTATAATGTATCTAGTGTTATAATGTATCTAGTGTTATAATGTATCTAGTGTTATAAATGTATCTAGTGTTATAATGTATCTAGTGTTATAATGTATCTAGTGTTATAATGTATCTAGTGTTATAATGTATCTAGTGTTATAATGTATCTAGTGTTATAATGTATCTAGTGTTATAATGTATCTAGTGTTATAATGTATCTAGTATCATAAATCTAGTGTTATAATGTATCTAGTGTTATAATGTATCTAGTGTTATAATGTATCTAGTGTTATAATGTATCTAGTGTTATAATGTATCTAGTGTTATAATGTATCTAGTGTTATAATGTATCTAGTGTTATAATGTATCTAGTGTTATAATGTATCTAGTGTTATAATGTATCTAGTGTTATAATGTATCTAGTGTTATAATGTATCTAGTGTTATAATGTATCTAGTGTTATAATGTATCTAGTGTTATAATGTATCTAGTGTATCATAATCTGGTAGTATCTATCTGTTATAATGTATCTAGTGTTATAATGTATCTAGTGTTATAATGTATCTAGTGTTATAATGTATCTAGTGTTATAATGTATCTAGTGTTATAATGTATCTAGTATCATAATGACTGGTAGTATCTAATGTATCTAGTGTTATAATGTATCTAGTGTTATAATGTATCTAGTGTTATAATGTATCTAGTGTTATAAATCTAGTGTTATAATGTATCTAGTGTTATAATGTATCTAGTGTTATAATGTATCTAGTGTTATAATGTATCTAGTGTTATAATGTATCTAGTGTTATAATGTATCTAGTGTTATAATGTATCTAGTGTTATAATGTATCTAGTGTTATAATGTATCTAGTGTTATAATGTATCTGTTATAATGTATCTAGTGTTATAATGTATCTAGTGTTATAATGTATCTAGTGTCATAATGTATCTAGTGTTATAATGTATCTAGTGTTATAATGTATCTAGTGTTATAATGTATCTAGTGTTATAAATGTATCTAGTGTTATAATGTATCTAGTGTTATAATGTATCTAGTGTTATAATGTATCTAGTGTTATAATGTATCTAGTGTTATAATGTATCTAGTGTTATAATGTATCTAGTGTTATAATGTATCTAGTGTTATAATGTATCTAGTGTTATAATGTATCTAGTGACTTATATGTATCTAGTGTTATAATGTATCTAGTGTTATAATGTATCTAGTGTTATAATGTATCTAGTGTTATAATGTATCTAGTGTTATAATGTATCTAGTGTTATAATGTATCTAGTTATTATCTAGTGTTATAATGTATCTAGTGTTATAATGTATCTAGTGTTATAATGTATCTAGTGTTATAATGTATCTAGTGTTATAATGTATCTAGTGTTATAATGTATCTAGTGTTATAATGTATCTAGTGTTATAATGTATCTAGTGTTATAATGTATCTAGTGTTATAATGTATCTAGTGTTATAATGTATCTAGTGTTATAATGTATCTAGTGTTATAATGTATCTAGTGTTATAATGTATCTAGTGTTATAATGTATCTAGTGTTATAATGTATCTAGTGTTATAATGTATCTAGTGTTATAATGTATCTAGTGTTATAATGTATCTAGTATCATAAATGTATCTATCTGTGTTATAATGTATCTAGTGTTATAATGTATCTAGTGTTATAATGTATCTAGTGTTATAATGTATCTAGTGTTATAATGTATCTAGTGTTATAATGTATCTAGTGTTATAATGTATCTAGTGTTATAATGTATCTAGTGTTATAATGTATCTAGTGTTATAATGTATCTAGTGTTATAATGTATCTAGTGTTATAATGTATCTAGTGTTATAATGTATCTAGTCATAATACTGTATCTAGTGTTATAATGTATCTAGTGTTATAATGTATCTAGTGTTATAATGTATCTAGTGTTATAATGTATCTAGTGTTATAATGTATCTAGTGTTATAATGTATCTAGTGTTATAATGTATCTAGTGTTATAATGTATCTAGTGTTATAATGTATCTAGTGTTATAATGTATCTAGTGTTATAATGTATCTAGTGTTATAATGTATCTAGTGTTATAATGTATCTAGTGTTATAATGTATCTAGTGTTATAATGTATCTAGTGTTATAATCTATCTAGTGTTATAATGTATCTAGTGTTATAATGTATCTAGTATCATAATTATAATGTATCTAGTGTTATAATGTATCTAGTGTTATAATGTATCTAGTGTTATAATGTATCTAGTGTTATAATGTATCTAGTGTTATAATGTATCTAGTGTTATAATGTATCTAGTGTTATAATGTATCTAGTGTTATAATGTATCTAGTGTTATAATGTATCTAGTGTTATAATGTATCTAGTGTTATAATGTATCTAGTGTTATAATGTATCTAGTGTTATAATGTATCTAGTGTTATAATGTATCTAGTGTTATAATGTATCTAGTGTTATAATGTATCTAGTGTTATAATGTATCTAGTGTCATAATGTATCTTATAATGTATCTAGTGTTATAATGTATCTAGTGTTATAATGTATCTAGTGTTATAATGTATCTAGTGTTATAATGTATCTAGTGTTATAATGTATCTAGTGTTATAATGTATCTAGTGTTATAATGTATCTAGTGTTATAATGTATCTAGTATCATAATGACTGTATCTAGTGTTATAATGTTATAATGTATCTAGTGTAATGATAGTATCTATCTAGTGTTATAATGTATCTAGTGTTATAATGTATCTAGTGTTATAATGTATCTAGTGTTATAATGTATCTAGTGTTATAATGTATCTAGTGTTATAAATGTATCTAGTGTTATAATGTATCTAGTGTTATAATGTATCTAGTGTTATAATGTATCTAGTGTTATAATGTATCTAGTGTGTTATAATGTATCTAGTGTTATAATGTATCTAGTGTTATAATGTATCTAGTGTTATAATGTATCTAGTGTTATAATGTATCTAGTGTATAATAACTAGTGTTATAATGTATCTAGTGTTATAATGTATCTAGTGTCATAATGTATCTAGTGTTATAATGTATCTAGTGTCATAATGACTGGTTATAGTATCTATCTAGTGTTATAATGTATCTAGTGTTATAATGTATCTAGTGTTATAATGTATCTAGTGTTATAATGTATCTAGTGTAATATAATGTATCTAGTGTTATAATGTATCTAGTGTTATAATGTATCTAGTGTTATAATGTATCTAGTGTTATAATGTATCTAGTGTTATAATGTATCTAGTGTTATAATGTATCTAGTGTTATAATGTATCTAGTGTTATAATGTATCTAGTGTTATAATGTATCTAGTGTTATAAATCTGTGTTGTATGTATCTAGTGTTATAATGTATCTAGTGTTATAATGTATCTCTAGTGTTATAATGTATCTAGTATCATAATGACTGGTAGTATCTAGTGTTATAATGTATCTAGTGTTATAATGTATCTAGTGTTATAATGTATCTAGTGTTATAATGTATCTAGTGTTATAATGTATCTAGTGTTATAATGTATCTAGTGTTATAATGTATCTAGTGTTATAATGTATCTAGTGTTATAATGTATCTAGTGTTATAATGTATCTAGTGTTATAATGTATCTAGTGTTATAATGTATCTAGTGTTATAATGTATCTAGTATCATAATGACTGGTAGTATCTATCTAGTGTTATAATGTATCTAGTGTTATAATGTATCTAGTGTTATAATGTATCTAGTGTTATAATGTATCTAGTGTTATAATGTATCTAGTGTATAATGTATATAATGTATCTAGTGTTATAATGTATCTAGTGTTATAATGTATCTAGTGTTATATGTATCTATGTATGTATCTAGTGTTATAATGTATCTAGTGTTATAATGTATCTAGTGTTATAATGTATCTAGTGTTATAATGTATCTAGTGTTATAATGTATCATAATGACTGGTAGTATAAGTGTTATAATGTATCTAGTGTTATAATGTATCTAGTGTTATAAATGTATCTAGTGTTATAATGTATCTAGTGTTATAATGTATCTAGTGTTATAATGTATCTAGTGTTATAATGTTATAATGTATCTAGTGTTATAATGTATCTAGTGTTATAATGTATCTATAGTGTTATAATGTATCTAGTGTTATAATGTATCTAGTGTTATAATGTATCTAGTGTTATAATGTATCTAGTGTTATAATGTATCTAGTGTTATAATGTATCTAGTGTTATAATGTATCTAGTATCATAATGACTGTGTACTGTTATAATGTATCTAGTGTTATAAATGTATCTAGTGTTATAATGTATCTGTCATAATGTATCTAGTGTTATAATGTATCTAGTGTTATAATGTATCTAGTGTTATAATGTATCTAGTGTTATAATGTATCTAGTGTTATAATGTATCTAGTGTTATAATGTATCTAGTGTTATAATGTATCTAGTGTTATAGTGTTATAAATGTATCTAGTATCATAATGTTATAATGTATCTAGTGTCATAATGACTGGTAGTATCTAGTGTTATAATGTATCTAGTGTTATAATGTATCTAGTGTTATAATGTATCTAGTGTTATAATGTATCTAGTGTTATAATGTATCTAGTGTTATAATGTATCTAGTGTTATAATGTATCTAGTGTTATAATGTATCTAGTGTTATAATGTATCTAGTGTTATAATGTATCTAGTGTTATAATGTATCTAGTGTTATAATGTATCTAGTGTTATAATGACTGGTGCTATCTAGTGTTATAATGTATCTAGTGTTATAATGTATCTAGTGTTATAATGTATCTAGTATCATAATGACTGGTAGTATCTATCTAGTGTTATAATGTATCTAGTGTTATAATGTATCTAGTGTTATAATGTATCTAGTGTTATAATGTATCTAGTGTCATAATGACTGGTAGTATCTAGTGTTATAATGTATCTAGTATCATAATGACTGGTAGTATCTAGTGTTATAATGTATCTAGTGTTATAATGTATCTAGTGTTATAATGTATCTAGTGTTATAATGTATCTAGTGTTATAATGACTGGTAGTATCTATCTAGTGTTATAATGTATCTAGTGTTATAATGTATCTAGTGTTATAATGTATCTGTATCATAATGACTGTTATAGTATCTATCTAGTGTTATAATGTATCTAGTGTTATAATGTATCTAGTGTTATAATGTATCTAGTGTTATAATGTCTAGTGTTATAATGTATCTAGTGTTATAATGTATCTAGTTCATAATGTATCTAGTGTTATAATGTATCTAGTGTTATAATGTATCTAGTGTTATAATGTATCTAGTGTTATAATGTATCTAGTGTTATAATGTATCTAGTGTTATAATGTATCTAGTGTTGACTAATGTATCTAGTGTTATAATGTATCTAGTGTTATAATGTATCTAGTGTTATAATGTATCTAGTGTTATAATGTATCTAGTGTTATAATGTATCTAGTGTTATAATGTATCTAGTGTTATAATGTATCTAGTGTTATAATGTATCTAGTGTTATAATGTATCTAGTGTTATAATGTATCTAGTGTTATAATGTATCTAGTGTTATAATGTATCTAGTGTTATAATGTATCTAGTGTTATAATGTATCTAGTGTTATAATGTATCTAGTGTTATAATGTATCTAGTGTTATAATGTATCTAGTGTTATAATGTATCTAGTGTTATAATGTATCTAGTGTTATAATGTATCTAGTGTTATAATGTATCTAGTGTTATAATGTATCTAGTATCATAATGACTGGTAGTATCTATCTAGTGTTATAATGTATCTAGTGTTATAATGTATCTAGTGTTATAATGTATCTAGTGTTATAATGTATCTAGTGTTATAATGTATCTAGTGTTATAATGTATCTAGTGTTATAATGTATCTAGTGTTATAATGTATCTAGTGTTATAATGTATCTAGTGTTATAATGTATCTAGTGTTATAATGTATCTAGTGTTATAATGTATCTAGTGTTATAATGTATCTAGTGTTATAATGTATCTAGTGTTATAATGTATCTAGTGTTATAATGTATCTAGTGTTATAATGTATCTAGTGTTATAATGTATCTAGTGTTATAATGTATCTAGTGTTATAATGTATCTAGTGTTATAATGTATCTAGTGTCATAATGACTGGTAGTATCTAGTGTTATAATGTATCTAGTATCATAATGACTGGTAGTATCTAGTGTTATAATGTATCTAGTGTTATAATGTATCTAGTGTTATAATGTATCTAGTGTTATAATGTATCTAGTGTTATAATGTATCTAGTGTTATAATGTATCTAGTGTTATAATGTATCTAGTGTCATAATGACTGGTAGTATCTAGTGTTATAATGTATCTAGTGTTATAATGTATCTAGTGTTATAATGTATCTAGTGTTATAATGTATCTAGTGTTATAATGTATCTAGTGTTATAATGTATCTAGTGTTATAATGTATCTAGTGTTATAATGTATCTAGTATATAATGACTGGTAGTATCTATCTAGTGTTATAATGTATCTGTATTTATAATGTATCTAGTGTTATAATGTATCTAGTGTTATAATGTATCTAGTGTTATAATGTATCTAGTGTTATAATGTATCTAGTGTTATAATGTATCTAGTGTTATAATGTATCTAGTGTCATAATAATGTATCTGTTATAATGTATCTAGTGTTATAATGTATCTAGTGTTATAATGTATCTAGTGTTATAATGTATCTAGTGTTATAATGTATCTAGTGTTATAATGTATCTAGTGTTATAATGTATCTAGTGTTATCTGTAGTGTTATAATGTATCTAGTTATAATGTATCTAGTGTTCATAAATAGTATCTAGTGTTATAATGTATCTAGTGTCATAATGTATCTAGTGTTATAATGACTAGTGTTATAATCTATCTAGTGTTATAATGTATCTAGTGTTATAATGTATCTAGTGTCATAATGTACTGGTAGTATCTATCTAGTGTTATAATGTATCTAGTGTTATAATGTATCTAGTGTTATAATGTATCAGTGTATCTAGTGTTATAATGTATCTAGTGTTATAATGTATCTAGTGTATATGTATCTAGTGTTATAATGTATCTAGTGTTATAATGTATCTAGTGTCATAATGACTAGTGTAGACTATCTAGTGTTATAATGTATCTGTGTTATAATGTATCTAGTGTTATAATGTATCTAGTGTTATAATGTATCTAGTGTTATAATGTATCTAGTGTTATAATGTATCTAGTGTTATAATGTATCTAGTGTTATAATGTATCTAGTGTCATAATGACTGGTAGTATCTATCTTATATAATGTATCTAGTGTTATAATGTATCTAGTGTTATAATGTATCTAGTGTTATAATGTATCTAGTGTTATAATGTATCTAGTGTTATAATGTATCTAGTGTTATATGTATCTAGTGTTATAATGTATCTAGTGTTCATAATGTATCTAGTGTTATAATGTATCTAGTGTTATAATGTATCTAGTGTCATAATGTATCTAGTGTTATAATGTATCTAGTGTTATAATGTATCTAGTGTTATAATGTATCTAGTGTTATAAATCTGGTTATAAATGTATCTAGTGTTATAATGTATCTAGTGTTATAATGTATCTAGTGTTATAATGTCATAATGACTGGTAGTATCTAGTGTTATAATGTATCTAGTGTCATAATGACTGGTAGTATCTAGTGTTATAATGTATCTAGTGTTATAATGTATCTGTGTTATAATGTATCTAGTGTTATAATGTATCTAGTGTTATAATGTATCTAGTGTTATAATGTATCTATAATGTATCTAGTGTTATAATGTATCTAGTGTTATAATGTATCTATGTGTCTAGTGTTATAATGTATCTAGTGTTATAATGTATCTAGTGTTATAATGTATCTAGTGTCATAATGACTGGTAGTATCTAGTGTTATAATGTATCTAGTGTTATAATGTATCTAGTGTTATAATGTATCTAGTGTTATAATGTATCTAGTGTTATAATGTATCTAGTGTTATAATGTATCTAGTGTTATAATGTATCTAGTGTTATAATGTATCTAGTGTTATAATGTATCTAGTGTTATAATGTATCTAGTGTTATAATGTATCTAGTGTTATAATGTATCTAGTGTTATAATGTATCTAGTGTTATAATGTATCTAGTGTTATAATGTATCTAGTGTTATAATGTATCTAGTGTTATAATGTATCTAGTGTTTATAATGTATCTAGTGTTATAATGTATCTAGTTATAATGTATCTAGTGTTATAATGTATCTAGTTATAATGTATCTGTTATAAATGTATCTAGTGTAGTGTTATAATGTATCTAGTGTTATAATGTATCTAGTATCATAATGACTGGTAGTATCTATCTAGTGTTATAATGTATCTAGTGTTATAATGTATCTAGTGTTATAATGTATCTAGTGTTATAATGTATCTAGTGTCATAATGACTGGTTATAGTATCTAGTGTTATAATGTATCTAGTGTTATAATGTATCTAGTGTTATAATGTATCTAGTGTTATAATGTATCTAGTGTTATAATGTATCTAGTGTTATAATGTATCTAGTGTTATAATGTATCTAGTGTTATAATGTATCTAGTGTTATAAACTGGTATCTAGTGTCATAAATGTATTATAATGTGTGTTATAATGTATCTAATGACTGGTAGTATCTAGTGTTATAATGTATCTAGTGTTATAATGTATCTAGTGTTATAATGTATCTAGTGTGTTATAATGTATCTAGTGTTATAATGTATCTAGTGTTATAGTGTTATAATGTATCTAGTGTTATAATGTATCTAGTGTTATAATGTATCTAGTGTTATAATGTATCTAGTGTTATAATGTATCTAGTGTTCATAATGACTGTTATAAGTATCTAGTGTTATAATCTATCTAGTGTTATAATGTATCTAGTGTTATAATGTATAATGTATCTAGTGTTATAATGTATCTAGTGTTATAATGTATCTAGTGTTATAATATCTAGTGTTATAATGTATCTAGTGTTATAAATGTATCTAGTGTTATAATGTATCTAGTGTTATAATGTATCTAATGTATCTAGTGTTATAATGTATCTAGTGTTATAATGTATCTAGTGTTATAATGTATCTAGTGTCTATCTAGTGTTATAATGTATCTAGTGTTATAATGTATCTAGTGTTATAATGTATCTAGTGTTATAATGTATCTAGTGTTATAATGTATCTAGTGTTATAATGTATCTAGTGTTATAATGTATCTAGTGTTATAATGTATCTAGTGTTATAATGTATCTAGTGTTATAAATGTATCTAGTGTTATAATGTATTATAATAGTGTTATAATGTATCTAGTGTTATAATGTATCTAGTGTCATAATGTATCTAGTGTTATAATGTATCTAGTGTTATAATGTATCTAGTATCATAATGACTGGTAGTATCTATCTAGTGTTATAATGTATCTAGTGTTATAATGTATCTAGTATCATAATGTATCTAGTGTTATAATGTATCTAGTATCATAATGACTGTGTTATAATCTATCTAGTGTTATAATGTATCTAGTGTTATAATGTATCTAGTGTCATAATGTATCTAGTGTTATAATGTATCTAGTGTTATAATGTATCTAGTGTTATAATGTATCTAGTGTTATAATGTATCTAGTGTTATAATGTATCTAGTGTTATAATGTATCTAGTGTTATAATGTATCTAGTGTTATAATGTATCTAGTGTTATAATGTATCTAGTGTTATAATGTATCTAGTGTTATAATGTATCTAGTGTTATAATGTATCTAGTATCATAATGACTGGTAGTATCTATCTAGTGTTATAATGTATCTAGTGTTATAATGTATCTAGTGTTATAATGTATCTAGTGTCATAATGACTGGTAGTATCTAGTGTTATAATGTATCTAGTGTTATAATGTATCTAGTGTTATAATGTATCTAGTGTTATAATGTATCTAGTGTTATAATGTATCTAGTGTTATAATGACTGTATTATAGTATCTAGTGTTATAAATCTAGTGTTATAATGTATCTAGTGTTATAATGTATCTAGTGTTATAATGTATCTAGTGTTATAATGTATCTAGTGTTATAATGTATCTAGTGTTATAATGTATCTAGTGTTATAATGTATCTAGTGTTATAATGTATCTAGTGTTATAATGTATCTATAATGTATCTAGTGTTATAATGTATCTAGTGTTATAATGTATCTAGTGTTATAATGTATCTAGTGTTATAATGTATCTAGTGTTATAATCTAGTGTATCTAGTGTTATAATGTATCTAGTGTTATAATGTATCTAGTGTTATAATGTATCTAGTGTTATAATGTATCTAGTGTTATAATGTATCTAGTGTTATAATGTATCTAGTGTTATAATGTATCTAGTGTTATAATGTATCTAGTGTCATAATGACTGGTAGTATCTAGTGTTATAATGTATCTAGTGTTATAATGTATCTAGTGTTATAATGTATCTAGTGTTATATAATGTATCTAGTGTTATAATGTATCTAGTGTTATAATGTATCTAGTGTCATAATGTATCTAGTGTCATAATGTATCTAGTGTTATAATGTATCTAGTGTTATAATGTATCTAGTGTTATAATGTATCTAGTGTTATAATGTATCTAGTGTGTTATAATGTATCTAGTGTTATAATGTATCTGTTATAATGTATCTAGTGTTATAATGTATCTAGTGTTATAATGTATCTAGTGTTATAATGTATCTAGTGTTATAATGTATCTAGTGTCATAATGACTGGTAGTAGTATCTAGTGTTATAATGAATGTATGTATCTAGTGTTATAATGTATCTAGTGTTATAATGTATCTAGTGTTATAATGTATCTAGTGTTATAATGTATCTAGTGTTATAATGTATCTAGTGTCATAATGACTGGTAGTATCTAGTGTTATAATGTATCTAGTGTTATAATGTATCTAGTTATAATGTATCTAGTGTTATAATGTATCTAGTGTGTATTAGTGTCATAAATGTATCTAGTGTTATAATGTATCTAGTGTTATAATGTATCTAGTGTTATAATGACTGGTAGTATCTATCTAGTGTTATAATGTATCTAGTGTTATAATGTATCTAGTGTTATAATGTATCTAGTGTCATATCTAGGTTATAGTATCTAGTGTTATAATGTATCTAGTGTTATAATGTATCTATCTAGTGTTATAATGTATCTAGTGTTATAATGTATCTAGTGTTATAATGTATCTAGTGTTATAATGTATCTAGTGTTATAATGTATCTAGTGTTATAATGTATCTAGTGTTATAATGTATCTAGTGTTATAATGTATCTAGTGTTATAATGTATCTAGTGTTATAATGTAATGTTATAATGTATCTAGTGTTATAATGTATCTAGTGTTATAATGTATCTAGTGTATAATGTATCTAGTGTTATAATGTATCTAGTGTTATAATGTACTAGTGTTATAATGTATCTATCTAATGTATCTAGTTATAATGTATCTAGTGTTATAATGTATCTAGTATCATAATGTATCTAGTGTTATAATGTATCTAGTATCATAATGACTGGTAGTATCTATCTAGTGTTATAATGTATCTAGTGTTATAATGTATCTAGTGTTATAATGTATCTAGTGTTATAATGTATCTAGTGTTATAATGTATCTAGTGTCATAATGACTGGTAGTATCTAGTGTTATAATGTATCTAGTGTTATAATGTATCTAGTGTTATAATGTATCTAGTGTTATAATGTATCTAGTGTTATAATGTATCTAGTGTTATAATGTATCTAGTGTTATAATGTATCTAGTGTTATAATGTATCTAGTGTTATAATGTATCTAGTGTTATAAACTGTGTTGTATCTAGTGTTATAATGTATCTAGTGTTATAATGTATCTAGTGTTATAATGTATCTAGTGTTATAATGTATCTAGTGTTATAATGTATCTAGTATCATAATGTATCTAGTGTTATAATGTATCTAGTGTTATAATGTATCTAGTGTTATAATGTATCTAGTGTTATAATGTATCTAGTGTTATAATGTATCTAGTGTTATAAATGTATCTAGTGTTATAATGTTATAATCTAGTGTTATAATGTATCTAGTGTCATAATGACTGGTAGTATCTAGTGTTATAATGACTGGTAGTATCTAGTGTTATAATGTATCTAGTGTTATAATGTATCTAGTGTTATAATGTATCTAGTGTTATAATGTATCTAGTGTTATAATGTATCTAGTGTTATAATGTATCTAGTGTTATAATGTAGTATCTAGTGTTATAATGTATCTAGTGTTATAATGTATGGTAGTATCTAGTGTTATAATGTATCTAGTGTCATAATGTATCTAGTGTTATAATGTATCTAGTGTTATAATGTATCTAGTGTTATAATGTATCTAGTGTTATAATGTATCTAGTGTTATAATGTATCTAGTGTCATAATGACTGGTAGTATCTATCTAGTGTTATAATGTATCTAGTGTTATAATGTAGTGTTATAAAATGTATCTAGTGTTATAATGTATCTAGTGTTATAATGTATCTAGTGTTATAATGTATCTAGTATCTAGTTATAATGTATCTAGTGTTATAATGTATCTAGTGTCATAATGACTGGTTATAATGTATCTAGTGTTATAATGTGTTATAATGTATCTAGTGTTATAATGTATCTAGTGTTATAATGTATCTAGTGTTTTATAATGTATCTAGTGTTCATAAATGTATCTAGTGTTATAATGTATCTAGTGTTATAATGTATCTAGTGTTATAATGTATCTAGTGTTATAATGTATCTAGTGTTATAATGTATCTAGTGTTATAATGTATCTAGTGTTATAATGTATCTAGTGTTATAATGTATCTAGTGTTATAATGTATCTAGTGTTATAATGTATCTAGTGTTATAATGTATCTAGTGTTATAATGTATCTAGTGTTATAATGTATCTAGTGTTATAATGTATCTAGTGTTATAATGTATCTAGTGTTATAATGTATCTAGTATCATAATGTATCTAGTGTTATAATGACTGGTAGTATCTATCTAGTGTTATAATGTATCTAGTGTTATAATGTATCTAGTGTTATAATGTATCTAGTGTTATAATGTATCTAGTGTTATAATGTATCTATCTAGTGTTATAATGTATCTAGTGTTATAATGTATCTAGTGTTATAATGTATCTAGTGTCATAATGACTGGTAGTATCTATCTAGTGTTATAATGTATCTAGTGTTATAATGTATCTAGTGTTATAATGTATCTAGTATCATAATGTATCTAGTGTTATAATGTATCTAGTGTTATAATGTATCTAGTGTTATAATGTATCTAGTGTTATAATGTATCTAGTGTTATAATGTATCTAGTGTTATAATGTATCTAGTGTTATAATGTATCTAGTGTCATAATCTCTAGTGTTATAATGTATCTAGTGTTATAATGTATCTAGTGTTATAATGTATCTAGTGTTATAATGTATCTAGTGTTATAATGTATCTAGTGTTATAATGTATCTAGTGTTATAATGTATCTAGTGTTATAATGTATCTGGTGTTATAATGTATCTAGTGTTATAATGTATCTAGTGTCATAATGTATCTAGTGTTATAATGTATCTAGTATCATAATGACTGTTATAATGTATCTAGTGTTATATCTATCTAGTGTTATAATGTATCTAGTATCATAATGTATCTAGTGTTATAATGTATCGTGTTATAATGTATCAGTGTTATATGTATCTGTGTTATAATGTATCTAGTGTTATAATGTATCTCGTGTTATAATGTATCTAGTGTTATAATGTATCTAGTGTTATAATGTATCTAGTGTTATAATGTATCTAGTGTCATAATGACTGGTAGTATCTAGTGTTATAATGTATCTAGTGTTATAATGATCTAGTGTTATAATGTATCTAGTGTTATAATGTATCTAGTGTTATAATGTATCTAGTGTTATAATGTATCTAGTGTTATAATGTATCTAGTGTTATAATGTATCTAGTGTTATAATGTATCTAGTGTTATAATGTATCTAGTGTTTTTATAATGTATCTAGTGTTATAATGTATCTAGTGTTATAATGTATCTAGTGTTATAATGTATCTAGTGTTATAATGTATCTAGTATAATAATGTATCTGTTATAATGACTGGTAGTATCTATCTAGTGTTATAATGTATCTAGTGTTATAATGTATCTAGTGTTATAATGTATCTAGTGTTATAATGTATCTAGTGTTATAATGTATCTAGTGTTATAATGTATCTAGTGTTATAATGTATCTAGTGTTATAATGTATCTAGTGTTATAATGTATCTAGTGTTATAATGTATCTAGTGTTATAATGTATCTAGTGTTATAATGTATCTAGTGTTATAGTGTTATAATGTATCTAGTGTTATAATGTATCTAGTGTTATAATGTATCTAGTGTTATAATGTATCTAGTGTTCATAATGACTGGTAGTATCTATCTAGTGTTATAATGTATCTAGTGTTATAAATGTATCTAGTGTTATAATGTATCTAGTGTTATAATGTATCTAGTGTTATAATGTATCTAGTGTTATAAGTGTTATAATGTATCTAGTGTTATAATGTATCTAGTGTTATAATGTATCTAGTGTTATAATGTATCTGTGTTATAATGTATCTAGTGTTATAATGTATCTAGTGTTATAATGTATCTAGTGTTATAATGTATCTAGTGTTATAATGTATCTAGTGTTATAATGTATCTAGTGTTATAATGTATCTAGTATCATAATGACTGGTAGTATCTAGTGTTATAATGTATCTAGTGTTATAATGTATCTAGTGTTATAATAATGTATGACTATCTAGTGTTATAATGTATCTAGTGTTATAATGTATCTAGTGTTATAATGTATCTAGTGTTTATATCTATCTAGTGTTATAATGTATCTAGTGTTATAATGTATCTAGTGTTATAATGTATCTAGTGTTCATAATGTATCTAGTGTTATAATCATAATCTATCTAGTGTTATAATGTATCTAGTGTTATAATGTATCTAGTTATAATGTATCTAGTGTTATAATGTATCTAGTGTATCTAGTTATAATGTATCTAGTGTTATAATGTATCTAGTGTTATAATGTATCTAGTGTCATGTTATAATGTATCTAGTGTTATAATGTATCTAGTGTTATAATGTATCTAGTGTTATAATGTATCTAGTGTTATAATAGTATCTAGTGTTATAATGTATCTAGTGTTATAATGTATCTAGTGTTATAATGTATCTAGTATCATTATGTTATAATGTATCTAGTGTTATAATGTATCTAGTGTTATAATGTATCTAGTGTCATAATGACTGGTAGTATGTATCTAGTGTTATAATGTATCTGTGTTATAATGTATCTAGTGTTATAATGTATCTAGTGTTATAATGTATCTAGTGTTATAATGTATCTAGTGTTATAATGTATCTAGTGTTATAATGTATCTAGTGTTATAATGTATCTAGTGTTATAATGTATCTAGTGTTATAATGTATCTAGTGTTATAATGTATCTAGTGTTATAATGTATCTAGTGTTATAATGTATCTAGTGTTATAATGTATCTAGTGTTATAATGTATCTAGTGTTATAATGTATCTAGTGTTATAATGTATCTAGTGTTTATAATGTATCTAGTGTTATAATGTATCTAGTGTTATAATGTATCTAGTGTTATAATGTATCTAGTGTTATAATGTATCTAGTGTTATAATGTATCTAGTGTTATAATGTATCTAGTGTTATAATGTATCTAGTGTTATAATGTATCTAGTATCTAGTGTTATAATGTATCTAGTGTCATAATGTATCTAGTATCTGTTATAATGTATCTAGTGTTATAATGTATCTAGTGTTATAATGTATCTAGTGTTATAATGTATCTAGTGTTATAATGTATCTAGTGTTATAATGTATCTAGTGTCATAATGACTGGTAGTATCTAGTGTTATAATGTATCTAGTGTTATAATGTATCTAGTGTTATAATGTATCTAGTGTTATAATGTATCTAGTGTTATAATGTATCTAGTGTTATAATGTATCTAGTGTTATAATGTATCTAGTGTTATAATGTATCTAGTGTTATAATGTATCTAGTGTTATAATGTATCTAGTGTTATAATGTATCTAGTGTTATAATGTATCTAGTGTTATAATGACTGGTAGTATCTATCTAGTGTTATAATGTATCTAGTGTTATAATGTATCTAGTGTTATAATGTATCTAGTGTTATAATGTATCTAGTGTTATAATGTATCTAGTGTTATAATGTATCTAGTGTTATAATGTATCTAGTGTTATATGTATCTAGTGTTATAATGTATCTAGTGTTATAATGTATCTAGTGTTATAATGTATCTAGTGTCATAGTGTTATAATGTATCTAGTGTTATAATGTATCTAGTGTTATAATGTATCTAGTGTTATAATGTATCTAGTGTTATAATGTATCTAGTGTTATAATGTATCTAGTGTTATAATGTATCTAGTGTTATAATGTATCTAGTGTCATAATGTATGGTAGTATCTAGTGTTATAATTATCTAGTATCATAATGTATCTAGTGTTATAATGTATCTAGTGTTATAATGTATCTATTATAATGTATCTAGTGTTATAATGTATCTAGTGTTATAATGTATCTAGTGTCATAATGTATCTAGTGTATAATGTATCTAGTGTTATAATGTATCTAGTGTCATAATGTATCTGTTATAATGTATCTAGTGTTATAATGTATCTAGTGTTATAATGTATCTAGTGTTATAATGTATCTAGTGTTATAATGTATCTAGTGTTATAATGTATCTAGTGTTATAATGTATCTAGTGTTATAATGTATCTAGTGTTATAATGTATCTAGTGTTATAATGTATCTAGTGTTATAATGTATCTAGTGTTATAATGTATCTAGTGTTATAATGTATCTAGTGTCATAATGTATCTAGTGTTATAATGTATCTAGTATCATAATGACTGGTAGTATCTATCTAGTGTTATAATGTATCTAGTGTCATAATGTATCTAGTGTTATAATGTATCTAGTGTCATAATGTATCTAGTGTTATAATGTATCTAGTGTTATAATGTATCTAGTGTTATAATGTATCTAGTGTTATAATGTATCTAGTGTTATAATGTATCTAGTGTTATAATGTATCTAGTGTTATAATGACTGGTAGTATCTAGTGTTATAATGTATCTAGTGTTATAATGTATCTAGTGTTATAATGTATCTAGTGTTATAATGTATCTAGTGTTATAATGTATCTAGTGTTATAATGTATCTAGTGTTATAATGTATCTAGTGTTATAATGTATCTAGTGTTATAATGTATCTAGTGTTATAATGTATCTAGTGTTATAATGTATCTGTGTTATAATGTATCTAGTGTTATAATATCTAATGTATCTAGTGTTATAATGTATCTAGTGTTATAATGTATCTAGTGTTATAATGTATCTAGTGTTATAATGTATCTAGTGTTATAATGTATCTAGTGTTATAATGTATCTAGTGTCATAATGACTGGTAAGTATCTAGTGTTATAATGTATCTAGTGTTATAATGTATCTAGTGTTATAATGTATCTAGTGTTATAATGTATCTAGTGTTATAATGTATCTAGTGTTATAATGTATCTAGTGTTATAATGTATCTAGTGTTATAATGTATCTAGTGTTATAATGTATCTAGTGTTATAATGTAATGTATCTAGTGTTATAACTGGTAGTATCTAGTGTTATAATGTATCTAGTGTTATAATGTATCTAGTGTTATAATGTATCTAGTGTTATAATGTATCTAGTGTTATAATGTATCTAGTGTCATAATGACTGGTAGTATCTAGTGTTATAATGTATCTAGTGTTATAATGTATCTAGTGTTATAATGTATCTAGTGTTATAATGTATCTAGTGTTATAATGTATCTAGTGTTATAAATGTATCTAGTGTTATAATGTATCTAGTGTTATAATGTAGTGTTCTAGTGTTATAATGTATCTGTTATAATGTATCTAGTGTTATAATGTATCTAGTATCATAATGACTGGTAGTATCTATCTAGTGTTATAATGTATCTAGTGTTATAATGTATCTAATGTAGTGTTATAATGTATCTAGTGTTATATGTATCTAGTGTTATAATGTATCTAGTGTTATAATGTATCTAGTGTTATAATGTATCTAGTGTTATAATGTATCTAGTGTTATAATGTATCTAGTGTTATAATGTATCTAGTGTTATAATGTATCTAGTGTTATAATGTATCTAGTGTCATAATGACTGGTGTCATAATCTATCTAGTGTTATAATGTATCTAGTGTTATAATGTATCTAGTTATAATGTATCTAGTGTTATAATGTATCTAGTATCATAATGACTGGTAGTATCTAGTGTTATAATGTGTTATAATGTATCTAGTGTTATAATGTATCTAGTGTTATAATGTATCTAGTGTTATAATGTATCTAGTGTCATAATGACTGGTAGTATCTAGTGTTATAATGTATCTAGTGTTAATGACTGGTAGTATCTAGTGTTATAAATGTATCTAGTGTTATAATGTATCTAGTGTTATAATGTATCTAGTGTTATAATGTATCTAGTGTTATAATGTATCTAGTGTTATAATGTATCTAGTGTTATAATGTATCTAGTGTTATAATGTATCTAGTGTCATAATGTATCTAGTGTTATAATGTATCTAGTGTTAATGACTGGTAGTATCTATCTAGTGTTATAATGTATCTAGTGTTATAATGTATCTAGTGTTATAATGTACTGGTGTTATAATGTATCTAGTGTTATAATGTATCTAGTGTTATAATGTATCTAGTATCATAATGACTGGTAGTATCTATCTAGTGTTATAATGTATCTAGTGTTATAATATCTAGTGTTATAATCTGTGTTATAGTATCTGTTATAATGTATCTAGTGTTATAATGTATCTAGTGTTATAATGTATCTTATAATGTATCTAGTGTTATAATGTATCTAGTGTTATAATGTATCTAGTGTTATAATGTATCTAGTGTTATAATGTATCTAGTGTTATAATGTATCTAGTGTTATAATGTATCTAGTGTTATAATGTATCTAGTGTTATAATGTATCTAGTGTTATAATGTATCTATAATGTATCTAGTGTTATAATGTATCTAGTGTTATAATGTATCTAGTGTTATAATGTATCTAGTGTCATAATGTATCTAGTGTTATAATGTATCTAGTGTTATAATGACTCTAGTGTTATAATGTATCTAGTGTTATAATGTATCTAGTGTTATAATGTATCTAGTGTTATAATGTATCTAGTGTTATAATGTATCTAGTGTTATAATGTATCTAGTGTCATAATGACTGGTAGTATCTATCTAGTGTTATAATGTATCTAGTGTTATAATGTATCTAGTGTTATAATGTATCTAGTGTTATAATGTATCTAGTGTTATAATGTATCTAGTGTTATAATGTATCTAGTGTTATAATGTATCTAGTGTCATAATGACTGGTAGTATCTATCTAGTGTTATAATGTATCTAGTGTTATAATGTATCTAGTGTTATAATGTATCTAGTGTTATAATGTATCTAGTGTTATAATGTATCTAGTGTTATAATGTATCTAGTGTTATAATGTATCTAGTGTTATAATGTATCTAGTGTTATAATGTATCTGGTGTTATATCTAGTGTTATAATGTATCTAGTGTTATAATGTATCTAGTCATAATATAATGTATCTAGTGTTATAATGTATCTAGTGTTATAATGTATCTAGTGTTATAATGTATCTAGTGTTATAATGTATCTAGTGTTATAATGTATCTAGTGTTATAATGTATCTAGTGTTATAATGTATCTAGTGTTATAATGTATCTAGTGTTATAATGTATCTAGTGTTATAATTATAGTGTCATAATGTATCTAGTGTTATAATGTATCTAGTGTTATAATGTATCTAGTGTTATATATGTATCTAGTGTTATAATGTATCTAGTGTTATAATGATCTGTAATGTATCTAGTGTTATAATGTATCTAGTGTTATAATGTATCTAGTGTTATAAATGTATCTAGTGTTATAATGTATCTAGTGTTATAATGTATCTAGTGTTATAATGTATCTAGTGTTATAATGTATCTAGTGTTATAATGTATCTAGTGTTATAATGTATCTAGTGTTATAATGTATCTAGTGTTATAATGTATCTAGTGTTATAATGTATCTAGTGTTATAATGATCTAGTGTTATAATGTATCTAGTGTTATAATGTATCTAGTGTTATAATGTATCTAGTGTTATAATGTATCTAGTGTTATAATGTATCTAGTGTTATAATGTATCTAGTGTTATAATGTATCTAGTGTTATAATGTATCTGTGTTATATGTATCTAGTGTTATAATGTATCTAGTGTTATAATGTATCTAGTGTTATAATGTATCTAGTGTTATAATGTATCTAGTGTTATAATGTATCTAGTGTTATAATGTATCTAGTGTTATAATGTATCTAGTGTTATAATGTATCTAGTGTCATAATGACTGGTAGTATCTAGTGTTATAATGTATCTAGTGTTATAATGTATCTAGTGTTATAATGTATCTAGTGTTATAATGTATCTAGTGTTATAATGTATCTAGTGTTATAATGTATCTAGTGTCATAATGACTGGTAGTATCTAGTGTTATAATGTATCTAGTGTTATAATGTATCTAGTGTTATAATGTATCTAGTGTTATAATGTATCTAGTGTTATAATGTATCTAGTGTTATAATGTATCTAGTGTTATAATGTATCTAGTGTTATAATGTATCTAGTGTCATAATGACTGGTAGTATCTAGTGTTATAATGTATCTAGTGTTATAATGTATCTAGTGTTATAATGTATCTAGTGTTATAATGTATCTAGTGTTATAATGTATCTAGTGTTATAATGTATCTAGTGTTATAATGTATCTAGTGTTATAATGTATCTAGTGTTATAATGTATCTAGTGTTATAATGTATCTAGTGTTATAATGTATCTAGTGTTATAATGACTGGTAGTATCTATCTAGTGTTATAATGTATCTAGTGTTATAATGTATCTAGTGTTATAATGTATCTAGTGTTATAATGTATCTAGTGTTATAATGTATCTAGTGTTATAATGTATCTAGTGTTATAATGTATCTAGTGTTATAATGTATCTAGTGTTATAATGTATCTAGTGTTATAATGTATCTAGTGTTATAATGTATCTAGTGTTATAATGTATCTAGTGTTATAATGTATCTAGTGTTATAATGTATCTAGTGTTATAATGTATCTAGTGTTATAATGTATCTAGTGTTATAATGTATCTAGTGTTATAATGTATCTAGTGTTATAATGTATCTAGTGTTATAATGTATCTAGTGTTATAATGTATCTAGTGTTATAATGTATCTAGTGTTATAATGTATCTAGTGTTATAATGTATCTAGTGTTATAATGTATCTAGTGTTATAATGTATCTAGTGTTATAATGACTGGTGCTATCTAGTGTTATAATCTATCTAGCCTAGTGAAATGGTAGTTAATTGATTTAATGTCACTGATAGTCAGTGTAAACCAGGCTTTGCATGAACACACACACACACACACACACACACACACACACACACACACACACACACACACACACACACACACACACACACAGAACACGCACACACACAGTGTACGCACACATATACAGAACACACACATGAGCCAGCCACCCTGACCCAGTAAACAAACCTGTCATTCATCTAGAGAAATGGACCAACGCCCAACTGTTCACTACACTAACGTCCTTGCATGTGTGTGTGCGTCGGTGTCTGTTTTCATGTTTGTTTGTACATATGCTGCCAGAGTTTAAGGTTAGTTCTGTTTTGTTGTGTGTGTGTGTGTGTGTGTGTGTGTGTGTGTGTGTGTGTGTGTGTGTGTGTGTGTGTGTGTGTGTGTGTGTGTGTGTGTGTGTGTGTGTGTGTGTGTGTGTGTGGGTGTGTGTGTGTATGTGTGTGTGTGTGTGTATTTCACGCTGCCAGGTGTGAGAGGTGTGTGTGTCAAGATGCGTGTGTGTCTGTTTGTCTTGTTCCCAGCCACAGCCCAGTTGTTTAGACCCAAGGGATGAAGGGAACGAGACACAGATGGAGTGAGCGAGACGGAGAGGAGAGGGGGGAAAGACAGATTACCTGACATCCCTCTATTCAGACTCTAATCACGGTACAGAGTGATGGGGCGAAGAAAAGATTAGTAAAGAGAAAAGATAGAACGAGAGTGAGATGGAGAAAGAAGAGATGTGGGGGAGAGAGAGATGGGAGGGAGAGAGAGACAGAGAGAGGGAGAGAGAGACAAACACAGACAGAGAGACAGAGAGAGGGAGAGAGACAAACACAGACAGAGAGACAGAGAGAGGGAGAGAGAGACAAACACAGACAGAGAGACAGAGAGAGGGAGAGAGAGAAACACAGACAGAGAGAGGGAGAGAGAAACAAACACAGACAGAGAGAGGGAGAGAGAGACAAACACAGACAGAGAGAGGGAGAGAGAGACAAACACAGACAGAGAGAGGGAGAGAGAAACAAACACAGACAGAGAGAGGGAGAGAGAAACAAACACAGAGAGAGGGAGAGAGAAACAAACACAGACAGACAGAGAGAGGGAGGGAGAAACAAAGACAGACAGAGAGAGGGAGAGAGAGACAAACACAGACAGACAGAGAGAGGGAGAGAGAAACAAACACAGACAGACAGAGAGAGGGAGAGAGAAACAAACACAGACAGAGAGAGGGAGAGAGAGACAAACACAGACAGAGAGAGGGAGAGAGAGACAAACACAGACAGAGAGAGGGAGGGAGAGACAAACACAGACAAACACAGACAGACAGAGAGAGGGAGGGAGAGACAAACACAGACAGAGAGAGACAAACACAGACAGAGAGAGGGAGAGAGAGACAAACACAGACAAACACAGACAGACAGAGAGAGGGAGGGAGAGACAAACACAGACAGAGAGAGACAAACACAGACAGAGAGAGAGAGACAAAAACGGACAAACACAGACAGAGAGAGGGAGAGACAAACACAGACAGAGAGAGGGAGAGACAAACACGGACAGAGAGAGGGAGAGAGAGACAAACACAGACAGAGAGAGACAAACACGGACAGAGAGAGGGAGGGAGAGACAAACATTGACAGAGAGATGGAGAGAGAGACAAACACAGACAGAGAGAGGGAGGGAGAGACAAACATTGACAGAGAGATGGAGAGAGAGACAAACACGGACAGAGAGAGACAAACACAGACAAACACAGACAAACACTGACAGAGAGATGGAGAGAGAGACAAACACAGACAGAGAGAGGGAGAGAGAGACAAACATTGACAGAGAGATGGAGAGAGAGACAAACACAGACAGAGAGAGGGAGAGAGAGACAAACACAGACAGAGAGAGGGAGAGAGAGACAAACACAGACAGAGAGATGGAGAGAGAGACAAACACAGACAGAGAGAGGGAGAGAGAGACAAACACAGACAGAGAGGGAGAGAGAGACAAACACAGGCAGAGAGAGGGAGAGAGAGACAAACATAGACAGAGAGATGGAGAGAGAGACAAACACAGACAGAGAGAGGGAGAGAGAGACAAACACAGACAGAGAGAGGGAGAGAGAGACAAACACAGACAGAGAGAGGGAGAGAGAGACAAACACAGACAGAGAGAGGGAGAGAGAGACAAACACAGACAGAGAGAGAGAGAGAGAGAGACAAACACAGACAGAGAGAGGGAGAGAGAGACAAACACAGACAGAGAGAGGGAGACAAACACAGACAAGACAGACAGAGAGACAAACAGAGAGAGAGAGAGACAAACACAGACAGAGAGAGGGAGAGAGAGACAAACACAGACAGAGAGAGGGAGAGAGAGACAAACACAGACAGAGAGAGAGGGAGAGAGAGACAAACACAGACAGAGAGAGGGAGAGAGAGACAAACACAGACAGAGAGAGGGAGAGAGAGACAAACACAGACAGAGAGAGGGAGAGAGAGACAAACACAGACAGAGAGAGGGAGAGAGAGACAAACACAGACAGAGAGAGGGAGAGAGAGACAAACACAGACAGAGAGAGGGAGAGAGAGACAAACACAGACAGAGAGAGGGAGAGAGAGACAAACACAGACAGAGAGGGAGAGAGAGACAAACACAGACAGAGATGGAGAGAGAGAGACAAACACAGACAGAGAGAGGGAGAGGGAGACAAACACAGACAGAGAGAGAGGGAGAGAGAGACAAACACAGACAGAGAGAGGGAGAGAGAGACAAACACAGACAGAGAGAGGGAGAGAGAGACAAACACAGACAGAGAGAAGAGAGGGGAAGAGAGACAAAGGAACAGACAGAGAGAGGGAGAGAGAGACAAACACAGACAGAGAGAGGGGAGAGAGACAAACACAGACAGAGGGAGGGAGAGCAGAGACAAACACAGACAGAGAGAAGGAGAGAGACAAACACAGACAGAGAGAGAGGAGAGAGAGACAAACACAGACAGAGAGAGAAGGAGAGGGGAAGAGACAAATGGACATGGACAGAGAGAGAGAGGAGAGGAAGAGAGACAAATAGGCAGACAGAGAGAGAGAGAGAGGAGAGCGAGAGAGAATGGAGAAGGCAGAGACAGGGAGACAAATAGAGATGAGAGAGAGAGAGGGAAGAGAGATAGGGATGGAGGCAGGGATAGCGAATGAGATGGAGAGGGAAAGAGAGATAGGGATGGAGGCAGGGATAGAGAATGAGAGAGAGGGAGAGGATGGAGGCAGGAGAATGAGATGGAGGGATGATAGGGATGGAGGCAGGGATAGCGAATGAGAGAGAGAAGGAGAGGGGAAGAGAGAGATAGGGATGGAGGCAGGGATAGCGAATGAGAGAGAGAAGGAGAGGGGAAGAGAGAGATAGGGATGGAGGCAGGGATAGCGAATGAGAGAGAGAAGGAGAGGGAAGAGAGAGATAGGGATGGAGGCAGTGGGAATGAGAGAGAGAAGGAGAGGGGAAGAGAATAGGGATGGAGAGATAGAAGAGAGAGAGGGAAGAGAGAGATAGGGATGGAGGCAGGGATAGCGAATGAGAGAGAGAAGGAGAGGGGAAGAGAGAGATAGGGATGGAGGCAGGGATAGCGAATGAGAGAGAGAAGGAGAGGGGAAGAGAGAGATAGGGATGGAGGCAGGGATAGCGAATGAGAGAGAAGGAGAGGGGAAGAGAGAGATAGGGATGGAGGCAGGGATAGCGAATGAGAGAGAGAAGGAGAGGGGAAGAGAGAGATAGGGATGGAGGCAGGGATAGCGAATGAGAGAGAGAAGGAGAGGGGAAGAGAGAGATAGGGATGGAGGCAGTGATAGCGAATGAGAGAGAGAAGGAGAGGGGAAGAGAGAGATAGGGATGGAGGCAGGGATAGCGAATGAGAGAGAGAAGGAGAGGGGAAGAGAGAGATAGGGATGGAGGCAGGGATAGCGAATGAGAGAGAGAAGGAGAGGGGAAGAGAGAGATAGGGATGGAGGCAGGGATAGCGAATGAGAGAGAGAAGGAGAGGGGAAGAGAGAGATAGGGATGGAGGCAGGGATAGCGAATGAGAGAGAGAAGGAGAGGGGAAGAGAGAGATAGGGATGGAGGCAGTGATAGCGAATGAGAGAGAGAAGGAGAGGGGAAGAGAGAGATAGGGATGGAGGCAGGGATAGCGAATGAGAGAGAAGGAGAGAAGAGAGGGATGGAGGCAGGGAAGAGGGGAAGAGAGAGATAGGGATGGAGGCAGTAGGGATGGAGGCCGAATGAGAGAGAGAAGGAGAGGGGAAGAGAGAGATAGGGATGGAGGCAGGGATAGCGAATGAGAGAGAGAAGGAGAGGGGAAGAGAGAGATAGGGATGGAGGCAGGGATAGCGAATGAGAGAGAGAAGGAGAGGGGAAGAGAGAGATAGGGATGGAGGCAGTGATAGCGAATGAGAGAGAGAAGGAGAGTGGAAGGGGAATTTTTGCCCATTCCTACTGACAGAGCTGGTGTAACTGAGTCAGGTTTGTAGGCCTCCTTGCCAGTCAAGTTTGTAAGCCTGAAACTATGTCTAAAGACTGTTCACACCATGGGGAAGCCATAGGAAAAATAATCTGGTTGATGTCCCTTTAAATGGAGCGAAGGCAGGCAATGGAACAGAGAGCTTTCAGGATAAAAACAGCACTTACGGGTTGGATTTTCCTCAGGTTTTCGCCTGCAATATCAGTTATGTTAAACTCACAGACAATATCTTGACAGTTTTGGAAACTGTAGAGTGTTTTCTATCCTAATCTGACAATTACATGCATATTATCGATTCTGGGCCTGGGAAATAGGCAGTTTCATTTGGGTATGTTTTTCATCCAAACATCAAAATACTGCCCCCTACACTCAACAGGTTAATGACTCAGTTTATGTTTAACTTTTGACTTCAACTGTATGTTGATGAGGGTGGGGCTTAAGCTGTATCCCTGTCTCATCCCCTGTCCCTGCGGAAAGAAATGTTTGTGTGTGTTTGTTTGTGTTGCTTCCCAGGTCTGACAAAATCTCTGCCGAAGATCTAGGTGCCGTATGGTGCCGTATGGTGCAGTATGGTGCTGTATGGTGCCGTATGGTGCTGTATGGTGCTGTATGGTGCTGTATGGTGCCGTATGGTGCCGTATGGTGCTGTATGGTGCTGTATGGTGCCGTATGGTGCCGTATGGTGCAGTATGGTGCAGTATGGTGCTGTATGGTGCTGTATGGTGCCGTATGGTGCCGTATGGTGCCGTATGGTGCCGTATGGTGCAGTATGGTGCAGTATGGTGCAGTATGGTGCTGTATGGTGCCGTATGGTGCCGTATGGTGCCGTATGGTGCCGTATGGTGCCGTATGGTGCAGTATGGTGCTGTATGGTGCCGTATGGTGCCGTATGGTGCCGTATGGTGCCGTATGGTGCCGGATGGTGCCGGATGGTGCCGGATGGTGCCGGATGGTGCCGGATGGTGCCGGATGGTGCCGTATGGTGCCGGGTGGTGCCGTATGGTGCCGTGTGGTGCCGTGTGGTGCCGTGTGGTGCCGTGTGGTGCCGTATGGTGCCGTATGGTGCCGTATGGTGCCGTATGGTGCCGTATGGTGCCGTATGGTGCCGTATGGTGCCGTATGGTGCCGTATGGTGCCGTATGGTGCCGTATGGTGCTGTATGGTGCCGTATGGTGCCGTATGGTGCCGTATGGTGCTGTATGGTGCCGTATGGTGCTGTATGGTGCCGTATGGTGCTGTATGGTGCCGTATGGTGCCGTATGGTGCCGTATGGTGCCGTATGGTGCCGTATGGTGCCGTATGGTGCCGTATGGTGCCGTATGGTGCCGTATGGTGCCGTATGGTGCCGTATGGTGCCGGATGGTGCCGTATGGTGCCGTATGGTGCCGTATGGTGCCGTATGGTGCTGTATGGTGCCGTATGGTGCCGTATGGTGCCGTATGGTGCCGTATGGTGCCGTATGGTGCCGGATGGTGCCGTATGGTGCCGTATGGTGCCGGATGGTGCCGTATGGTGCCGTATGGTGCCGTATGGTGCCGTATGGTGCCGTATGGTGCCGTATGGTGCCGTATGGTGCCGGATGGTGCCGTATGGTGCCGGATGGTGCCGGATGGTGCCGGATGGTGCCGGATGGTGCTGTATGGTGCCGTATGGTGCTGTATGTTGCCGGATGGTGCCGGATGGTGCCGTACGGTGCCGTACGGTGCCGGATGGTGCTGTATGGTGCTGTATGTTTCCAATGTATTTAATCATGTAGTTCGTTGAAGTTAATTGGAGAATCCAGTGGGTTCTTGTGGTCTTTGATAGCTGATTCTAACATTTGTAATTGATCACGTAAACTTCCGACTTCAACTCTATATGTTTTTGTTGTTTGTTATTTGTTATAGAGCCAATAAGATTGGAGAAGTGGTTTATCCAGACATCTCCATTTTGGACAGATAATTATTTGTGTTGTTGTTTATTTTTCCTAGAAGTGGTTAGAATCTATGGATACTTCATTTACATTGAGCTGATTTCTGAAGTGCTGTTCCTTCTTTTTGAACATTTTGTCCAGGAAGTTGTCCAGGAAGTTGTCCAGGAAGTTGTCCAGGAAGTTGTCCAGGAAGTTGTCCAGGAAGTTGTCTAGGAAGTTGTCCAGGAAGTTGTCCAGGAAGTTGTCCAGGAAGTTGTCCGTAGTGTATTTCTGTATTTTTTAGGTTTTTTCATTCTTCATCAAACCATTTGTCATTGTTGTTAATTTTCTTAGGTTGCCTGCTTGAAATGTTTTGATTTGATCGGGAAGTTGAGAGCTCAAATATACTTTTTAAAGTTTTCTATTGCCAAGTTTCCACCTTCGCTATTACAGTGAAAACAACGGAACGTTTTGTCCAGGACATTGTCTAGAAGGAATTTAATTTGTTGTTGCCTAATATTTTTGGGGTCAATTTCCACATTACTCTCCTTCCATCTATGTCGTTTCTAAATATTATTCAGTTCCTTCGGCTTTGATGCCTCGGGATTGAGTCTTGCTCTGTTCAAGTAGACTGTGGTTTTGCTGTGGTTTTGCTGTGGTTTTGCTGTGGTTTTGCTGTGGTTTTGCTGTGGTTTTGCTGTGGTCAGTCAGTGGGCTGACTGTGAACACTCTGAGAGACTCTGGGTTGAGGTCAGTGATAAAGTAGTCTACAGTACTACTGCCAAGAGGTGAGCTATAGGTGTACCTACCATAGGAGTCCCCTCGAAGCCTACCATTGACATGTACATACCCAACGTGCGACAGAGCTGCAGGAGTTGTGTTGGTTATGTTGTCATAGTTGGTTATGTTGTCATAGTTGGTTATGTTGTTGTCATAGTTGGTTATGTTGTCATAGTTGGTTATGTTGTCATAGTTGGTTATGTTGTCATAGTCGGTTATGTTGTCATTGTCATAGTTGGTTATGTTGTCATAGTTGGTTATGTTGTCATAGTTGGTTATGTTGTCATAGTTGGTTATGTTGTTGTCATAGTTGGTTATGTTGTCATAGTTGGTTATGTTGTCATAGTTGGTTATGTTGTTGTCATAGTTGATTATGTTGTCATAGTTGGTTATGTTGTCATAGTTGGTTATGTTGTTGTCATAGTTGGTTATGTTGTCATAGTCGGTTATGTTGTTGTCATAGTTGGTTATGTTGTCATAGTTGGTTATGTTGTTGTCATAGTTGGTTATGTTGTCATTGTCATAGTTGGTTATGTTGTCATAGTTGGTTATGTTGTCATAGTTGGTTATGTTGTTGTCATAGTTGGTTATGTTGTCATAGTTGGTTATGTTGTTGTCATAGTTGGTTATGTTGTCATAGTTGGTTATGTTGTCATAGTTGGTTATGTTGTCATAGTTGGTTATGTTGTCATAGTCGGTTATGTTGTCATTGTCATAGTTGGTTATGTTGTCATAGTCGGTTATGTTGTCATTGTCATAGTTGGTTATGTTGTCATCGTTGGTTATGTTGTCATAGTTGGTTATGTTGTCATAGTCGGTTATGTTGTCATAGTTGGTTATGTTGTCATAGTTGGTTATGTTGTCATAGTTGGTTATGTTGTCATAGTTGGTTATGTTGTCATAGTTGGTTATGTTGTCATAGTTGGTTATGTTGTCATAGTTGGTTATGTTGTTGTCATAGTTGGTTATGTTGTCATAGTTGGTTATGTTGTTGTCATAGTTGGTTATGTTGTTGTCATAGTTGGTTATGTTGTCATAGTTGGTTATGTTGTCATAGTTGGTTATGTTGTTGTCATAGTTGGTTATGTTGTTGTCATAGTTGGTTATGTTGTCATAGTCGGTTATGTTGTTGTCATAGTTGGTTATGTTGTC
This sequence comes from Oncorhynchus keta, assembly GCF_023373465.1. Taxonomy (NCBI): domain Eukaryota; kingdom Metazoa; phylum Chordata; class Actinopteri; order Salmoniformes; family Salmonidae; genus Oncorhynchus; species Oncorhynchus keta. The sequence goes on along the minus strand of NC_068455.1, from coordinate 76,693,323 downwards.
ATAGTTGGTTATGTTGTTGTCATAGTTGGTTATGTTGTTGTCATAGTTGGTTATGTTGTCATAGTTGGTTATGTTGTTGTCATAGTTGGTTATGTTGTCATAGTTGGTTATGTTGTCATAGTTGGTTATGTTGTCATAGTTGGTTATGTTGTCATAGTTGGTTATGTTGTTGTCATAGTTGGTTATGTTGTTGTCATAGTTGGTTATGTTGTCATAGTTGGTTATGTTGTCATAGTTGTTTATGTTGTCATAGTTGGTTATGTTGTCATAGTTGGTTATGTTGTCATAGTTGGTTATGTTGTCATAGTTGCGCCACTCTAAATACATGTTATGACACTTCTCTTGACACTGCCTTAGTGGTATTTAGTTGAACTATTCCACATCTAGCACACCTGATTCCATGTGTCAACGAATCATCAAGCCCTTGATTATTACTTGAATCAGATTAACTAGTTTACAAGATGGTGCCGATGGAGATGGCAGTGTCGTGACTAAGAAAACTTTGCAGTATTTTACACGTTATTAGCTCAGGAAATGTGTTGTGAAGAACTATTGGATATTGGAGTGACAGTAACACAGCAGACCAACTAGCATTACGGCCAGCAATATGACTTCCCTGGAGCACTCTCTTCCCAGAGTAATTTAACTTATTCCAGACTTATTCCAGAGGCCGACCCAAAACGTTGCCGGCAGAGGAGAGGCACTCGAGGCGACCTGCTGGTTTGACCTCTGGTTTGACCTCTGGTTTGACCTCACTAATGTTCAGTCTATAGATAATAAAGTCGATTAAAAGGATTTCAGACACCGGGTCCTGTAACATACTTTGTTTCACGGCTCCCTCAGGATACTCTGTCGGAGGATTCGCAATACATCGCGCAGACAGGAATAAATATCTCTAAGCAGAAGGGAGGGGGTTTCATGATTAATGGTGTAATTCTAGGATCATACAGGAACTCAAGTCAATTTGTTCACCCGACCTCACAATTAAATGCCGACCATGTTATCTCCCAAGAAAATTCTCCTCCATCATCGCCATGGCCTTTTACATCCCACCTCAAGCCAAAACCTCAAAGAACCTCCCTGGACTTTATGTGAACTGGAAACAACATATCCCGAGGATGTATTTGTTGTAGCTCGGGATTTTAACAAAGCAAATCTGAGGCTGCCTAAATTCTGTCAACATATTGATTGTCTTACTAGCGCTACCAAGACTCTCCACCATTGCTTTTCAAACTTACAAGGCCCTCCCCCGCCTTCCTTTCAGCAAATCTGATCACGATTCCATCTTGCTCCTCCCGTCCTATAGGCAGACACTCAAACAGGAAGTGCCCGTGCTTTGTACTATTCAATGCTGGTCTGACAAATCAGAATCCACGCTTCAGATTTGATCATGTTGGACTGGGATATGTTCTTTGTAGCGTGCGAAAATAATCTAGACGCATACACGGATACGGTGACTGAGTTCATAAGGAAGATGAAGTCCCCACTGTGACTATTAAAACCTACCCTAACCAGAAACTGTGGAAAGATGGTAGCATTTGTGCGAAACTGAAAGCGCAAACCACTTCATTTAACAATGGCAATGCCACTGATGATATGGCAGAATATAAATAGTGTAATTATTCACTCCACAAGGCAATCAAACAAGTCCCCAGAGCATGTGCAGACCAGCTGGCTGGTGTGTTTATGGGCATATTCAATCTCTCCCTATCCCAGTCTGCTATCCCCACATGCTTCAAGATGGCCACCATTGTTCCTGTACCCAGGAAGGCAAAAGTAACTTAACTAAATGACTATTGGCCAGTAGCACTCAACTCTGTCATCATGAAGTACTTTGAGAGATTAGTCTAGGATCATATCACCTCCACCTTACCTAAGGTAATTTGCTTTCCGCCCCAATAGCTCCACAGACGATGCAATCGCCATCACACTGCCCTATCCCATCTGGACAAGAGGAATACCTATGCAATAATGCTGTTTATTGACTACAGCTCAGCATTCAACACCATAGTACCCTCCAAGTTCATCAGTAAGCTTGAGGCCCTGGGTCTGAACCCCGCCCTGTGCAACTGCATCCTGGACTTCCTGATTGGCCGCCCCCAGGTGGTGAAGGTAGGAAACATCACCTCCACTCCGATGATCCTCCACACTGGGGCCCCGCAAGTGTGCGTGCTTCATCCCTGTGGTCTTCATCCCCGTGGTCTTCATCCCCGTAGTCTTCATCCCCGTGGTCTTCATCCCCGTGGTCTTCATCCCCGTAGTCTTCATCCCTGTAGTCTTCATCCCTTAGTCGTCATCCCCGTGGTCTTCATCCCCGTAGTCTTCATCCACGTAACCTTCATCCCTGTGGTCTTCATCCCCGTAGTCTTCATCCCTGTAGTCTTCATCCCTTAGTCGTCATCCCCGTGGTCTTCATCCCCGTAGTCTTCATCCCCGTAGTCTTCATCCCTGTGGTCTTCATCCCCGTGGTCTTCATCCATGTGGTCTTCATCCCCGTGGTCTTCATCCTCGTGGTCTTCATCCCCGTGGTCTTCATCCCCGTAGTCTTCATCCCCGTAGTCTTCATCCCCGAGTCGTCATCCCTGTGGTCTTCATCTCTTAGTCGTCATCCCCGTAGTCTTCATCCCCGTGGCCTTCATCCCCGTGGCCTTCATCCCCGTGGTCTTCATCCCCGTGGTCTTCATCCCCGTAGTCTTCATCCCCGAGTCGTCATCCCTGTGGTCTTCATCCCCGTAGTCTTCATCCCCGAGTCGTCATCCTTGTGGTCTTCATCCCCGTGGTCTTCATCCCCGTAGTCTTCATCCCTGTAGTCTTCATCCCTTAGTCGTCATCCCCGTGGTCTTCATCCCCGTAGTCTTCATCCCCGTGGTCTTCATCCCCGTGGTCTTCATCCCCGTGGTCTTCATCCATGTGGTCTTCATCCCGTGGTCTTCATCCTCGTGGTCTTCATCCCCGTGGTCTTCATCCCCGTAGTCTTCATCCCCGAGTCGTCATCCCTGTGGTCTTCATCCCCGTAGTCTTCATCCCCGAGTCGTCATCCCTGTGGTCTTCATCCCCGTGGTCTTCATCCCCGTAGTCTTCATCCCTGTGGTCTTCATCCCTTAGTCGTCATCCCCGTGGTCTTCATCTCCGTGGTCTTCATCACCGTAGTCTTCATCCCTGTAGTCTTCATCCCTTAGTCTTCATCCCCGTGGTCTTCATCCCTGTGGTCTTCATCCATGTGGTCTTCATCCCCGTGGTCTTCATCCCCGTGGTCTTCATCCCCGTGGCCTTCATCCCCGTGGTCTTCATCCCCGTGGTCTTCATCCCCGTGGTCTTCATCCCCGTAGTCTTCATCCCTGTGGTCTTCATCCCCGTAGTCTTCATCCCCGTGGTCTTCATCCCCGTGCCTTTGCACGCAGTAATTTGGGCTTAATAAAAAAACAATATTACATTCCTGAGTCTATCTCCCGAATCAGTTTTACAAATTTGATTTGATTCGATTTTTTGTTGGTTATGTTGTCATAGTTGTGTCTAGGGGGGGAATATGGGGGAGGGAATGCTGTCACCTCCAGGTAGGTGTTTGTCCCCCTGTGTGCTGAGGGTGTCAGGTTCTTGTCCAGTTCTGGAATTTAGGTCGCCACAGACTAGTACGTGTCCCTGGGCCTGGGAGTGGTTGATCCCCCTCCCCCAGGATGGAGAAACTGTCTTTATAAAAGTATGGGATTCTAGGGGGGTGGAGGTAGCACGCAGTAGGGCATTTTTATCTTTTCAGATTATTTTATTTTGTTTTTCTTCCACATGTAAATTGTTCCTATTTAGACTAATTTAATAGAGTGGGTTAGGTCTGCTCTATACCAAATAACCCCCTGAGTCTCTTCCCTGTTTAACACCTGGTAGTTTTTAATTTAATAGAGGGAGTTAGGTCTGCTCTATACCAAATAACCCCCTGAGTCTCTTCCCTGTTTAACACCTGGTAGTTTTTAATTTAATAGAGTGGGTTAGGTCTGCTCTATACCAAATAACCCCCTGAGTCTCTTCCCTGTTTAACACCTGGTAGTTTTTAATTTAATAGAGTGAGTTAGGTCTGCTCTATACCAAATAACCCCCTGAGTCTCTTCCCTGTTTAACACCTGGTAGTTTTTAATTTAATAGAGTGAGTTAGGTCTGCTCTATACCAAATAACCCCCTGAGTCTCTTCCCTGTTTAACACCTGGTAGTTTTTAATTTAATAGAGGGAGTTAGGTCTGCTCTATACCAAATAACCCCCTGAGTCTCTTCCCTGTTTAACACCTGGTAGTTTTTAATTTAATAGAGTGGGTTAGGTCTGCTCTATACCAAATAACCCCCTGAGTCTCTTCCCTGTTTAACACCTGGTAGTTTTTAATTTAATAGAGTGGGTTAGGTCTGCTCTATACCAAATAACCCCCTGAGTCTCTTCCCTGTTTAACACCTGGTAGTTTTTAATTTAATAGAGTGGGTTAGGTCTGCTCTATACCAAATAAACCCTGAGTCTCTTCCCTGTCTCTCTTCCCTGTTTAACACCTGGTAGTTTTTAATTTAATAGAGTGGGTTAGGTCTGCTCTATACCAAATACCCCCTGAGTCTCTTCCCTGTTTAACACCTGGTAGTTTTTAATTTAATAGAGTGGGTTAGGTCTGCTCTATACCAAATAACCCCTGAGTCTCTTCCCTGTTTAACACCTGGTAGTTTTTAATTTAATAGAGTGGGTTAGGTCTGCTCTATACCAAATAACCCCTGAGTCTCTTCCCTGTTTAACACCTGGTAGTTTTTAATTTAATAGAGTGGGTTAGGTCTGCTCTATACCAAATAAACCCCTGAGTCTCTTCCCTGTTTAACACCTGGTAGTTTTTAATTTAATAGAGTGGGTTAGGTCTGCTCTATACCAAATAACCCCTGAGTCTCTTCCCTGTTTAACACCTGGTAGTTTTTAATTTAATAGAGTGGGTTAGGTCTGCTCTATACCAAATAACCCCCTGAGTCTCTTCCTGTTTAACACCTGGTAGTTTTTAATTTAATAGAGTGGGTTAGGTCTGCTCTATACCAAATAACCCCTGAGTCTCTTCCCTGTTTAACACCTGGTAGTTTTTAATTTAATAGAGTGGGTTAGGTCTGCTCTATACCAAATAACCCCTGAGTCTCTTCCCTGTTTAACACCTGGTAGTTTTTAATTTAATAGAGTGGGTTAGGTCTGCTCTATACCAAATAACCCCTGAGTCTCTTCCCTGTTTAACACCTGGTAGTTTTTAATTTAATAGAGTTAGTTAGGTCTGCTCTATACCAAATAACCCCCTGAGTCTCTTCCCTGTTTAACACCTGGTAGTTTTTAATTTAATAGAGTGGGTTAGGTCTGCTCTATACCAAATAACCCCCTGAGTCTCTTCCCTGTTTAACACCTGGTAGTTTTTAATTTAATAGAGTGGGTTAGGTCTGCTCTATACCAAATAACCCCCTGAGTCTCTTCCCTGTTTAACACCTGGTAGTTTTTAATTTAATAGAGTGGGTTAGGTCTGCTCTATACCAAATAACCCCCTGAGTCTCTTCCCTGTTTAACACCTGGTAGTTTGGTGGATGAGACTACCAGGTCTCTGTAACCTAGACCAGTGGGTCCGTCTCCTCTCTCTCTGTCTCTCTCTCTCTCGCTCTCGCTCTCTCTATCCAA
>NC_068455.1:76682661-76685161 GCF_023373465.1 Oncorhynchus keta | reverse complement strand
GAGGTATGTTCTGTTTTTGAGCCCATATCTATGTGTGTGGGGTGGATACTGTTGTTTCAAAGTAGATTTGTTTAAGACTACCAAGGAGTATAACTCAGTGTGACCCTGATTTAGCCCACTGTAGTAACAGGTTTAATGTGACCCTGATTTAGCCCACTGTAGTAACAGGTTTAATGTGACCCTGATTTAGCCCACTGGAGTAACAGGTTTAATGTGACCCTGATTTAGCCCACTGTAGTAACCAGTTTAATGTGACCCTGATTTAGCCCACTGTAGTAACAGGTTTAATGTGACCCTGATTTAGCCCACTGCAGTAACAGGTTTAATGTGACCCTGATTTAGCCCACTGTAGTAACAGGTTTAATGTGACCCTGATTTAGCCCACTGCAGTAACAGGTTTAATGTGACCCTGATTTAGCCCACTGCAGTAACAGGTTTAATGTGACCCTGATTTAGCCCACTGCAGTAACAGGTTTAATGTGACCCTGATTTAGCCCACTGCAGTAACAGGTTTAATGTGACCCTGATTTAGCCCACTGCAGTAACAGGTTTAATGTGACCCTGATTTAGCCCACTGCAGTAACAGGTTTAATGTGACCCTGATTTAGCCCCCTGTAGTAACAGGTTTAATGTGACCCTGATTTAGCCCACTGCAGTAACAGGTTTAATGTGACCCTGATTTAGCCCACTGCAGTAACAGGTTTAATGTGACCCTGATTTAGCCCACTGCAGTAACAGGTTTAATGTGACCCTGATTTAGCCCACTGCAGTAACAGGTTTAATGTGACCCTGATTTAGCCCACTGCAGTAACAGGTTTAATGTGACCCTGATTTAGCCCACTGTAGTAACAGGTTTAATGTGACCCTGATTTAGCCCACTGCAGTAACAGGTTTAATGTGACCCTGATTTAGCCCACTGCAGTAACAGGTTTAATGTGACCCTGAGTTAGCCCACTGCAGTAACAGGTTTAATGTGACCCTGATTTAGCCCACTGCAGTAACAGGTTTAATGTGACTCAGCAGTAACTCATTAACCCAGACTCAGCAGTAACTCATTAACCCAGACTCAGCAGGCTAACTCATTAACCCAGACTCAGCAGTATCTCATTAACCCAGACTCAGCAGTATCTCATTAACCCAGACTCAGCAGTAACTCATTAACCCAGACTCAGCAGTAACTCATTAACCCAGACTCAGCAGTAACTCATTAACCCAGACTCAGCAGTAACTCATTAACCCAGACTCAGCAGTAACTCATTAACCCAGACTCAGCAGTAACTCATTAACCCAGACTCAGCAGTAACTCATTAACCCAGACTCAGCAGTAACTCATTAACCCAGACTCAGCAGTAACTCATTAACCCAGACTCAGCAGTATCTCATTAACCCAGACTCAGCAGTAACTCATTAACCCAGACTCAGCAGTAACTCATTAACCCAGACTCAGCAGTAACTCATTAACCCAGACTCAGCAGTAACTCATTAACCCAGACTCAGCAGTAACTCATTAACCCAGACTCAGCAGTAACTTATTAACCCAGACTCAGCAGTAACTCATTAACCCAGACTCAGCAGTAACTCATTAACCCAGACTCAGCAGTAACTCATTAACCCAGACTCAGCAGTAACTCATTAACCCAGACTCAGCAGTAACTCATTAACCCAGACTCAGCAGTAACTCATTAACCCAGACTCAGCAGTAACTCATTAACCCAGACTCAGCAGTAACTCATTAACCCAGACTCAGCAGTAACTCATTAACCCAGACTCAGCAGTAACTCATTAACCCAGACTCAGCAGTAACTCATTAACCCAGACTCAGCAGTAACTCATTAACCCAGACTCAGCAGTAACTCATTAACCCAGACTCAGCAGTAACTCATTAACCCAGAATCAGCAGTAACTCATTAACCCAGACTCAGCAGTAACTCATTAACCCAGACTCAGCAGTAACTCATTAACCCAGACTCAGCAGTAACTCATTAACCCAGACTCAGCAGTATCTCATTAACCCAGACTCAGCAGTAACTCATTAACCCAGACTCAGCAGTAACTCATTAACCCAGACTCAGCAGTAACTCATTAACCCAGACTCAGCAGTATCTCATTAACCCAGACTCAGCAGTAACTCATTAACCCAGACTCAGCAGTAACTCATTAACCCAGACTCAGCAGTAACTCATTAACCCAGACTCAGCAGTATCTCATTAACCCAGACTCAGCAGTATCTCATTAACCCAGACTCAGCAGTAACTCATTAACCCAGACTCAGCAGTATCTCATTAACCCAGACTCAGCAGTATCTCATTAACCCAGACTCAGCAGTAACTCATTAACCCAGACTCAGCAGTATCTCATTAACCCAGACTCAGCAGTAACTCATTAACCCAGACTCAGCAGTAACTCATTAACCCAGACTCAGCAGTATCTCATTAACCCAGACTCAGTAACTCATTAAAGTAACTCATTAACCCAGACTCAGCAGTATCTCATTAACCCA
>NC_068455.1:76665161-76677661 GCF_023373465.1 Oncorhynchus keta | reverse complement strand
TACCTAGCTAAATGCTTGTGTTTCTAACGCCATCGGTTCAGTAATACCTAGCTAAATGCTTGTGTTTCTAACGCCATCGGTTCAGTAATACCTAGCTAAATGCTTGTGTTTCTAGGGCCATCAGTTCAGTAATACCTAGCTAAATGCTTGTGTTTCTAACGCCATCGGTTCAGTAATACCTAGCTAAATGCTTGTGTTTCTAGGGCCATCGGTTCAGTAATACCTAGCTAAATGCTTGTGTTTCTAGGGCCATCAGTTCAGTAATACCTAGCTAAATGCTTGTGTTTCTAACGCCATCGGTTCAGTAATACCTAGCTAAATGCTTGTGTTTCTAACGCCATCGGTTCAGTAATACCTAGCTAAATGCTTGTGTTTCTAACGCCATCGGTTCAGTAATACCTAGCTAAATGCTTGTGTTTCTAACGCCATCGGTTCAGTAATACCTAGCTAAATGCTTGTGTTTCTAGGGCCATCAGTTCAGTAATACCTAGCTAAATGCTTGTGTTTCTAACGCCATCGGTTCAGTAATACCTAGCTAAATGCTTGTGTTTCTAGCGCCATCGGTTCAGTAATACCTAGCTAAATGCTTGTGTTTCTAACGCCATCGGTTCAGTAATACCTAGCTAAATGCTTGTGTTTCTAACGCCATCGGTTCAGTAATACCTAGCTAAATGCTTGTGTTTCTAACGCCATCGGTTCAGTAATACCTAGCTAAATGCTTGTGTTTCTAGCGCCATCGGTTCAGTAATACCTAGCTAAATGCTTGTGTTTCTAACGCCATCGGTTCACTAATACCTAGCTAAATGCTTATGTTTCTAACGCCATCGGTTCAGTAATACCTAGCTAAATGCTTGTGTTTCTAACGCCATCGGTTCAGTAATACCTAGCTAAATGCTTGTGTTTCTAGGACCATCGGTTCAGTAATACCTAGCTAAATGCTTGTGTTTCTCCCTCCAACGGTTCAGTAATACCTAGCTAAATGCTTGTGTTTCTAACGCCATCGGTTCAGTAATACCTAGCTAAATGCTTGTGTTTCTAGCTCCAACGGTTCAGTAATACCTAGCTAAATGCTTGTGTTTCTAGGGCCATCAGTTCAGTAATACCTAGCTAAATGCTTGTGTTTCTAACGCCATCGGTTCAGTAATACCTAGCTAAATGCTTGTGTTTCTAGGGCCATCGGTTCAGTAATACCTAGCTAAATGCTTGTGTTTCTAGGGCCATCGGTTCAGTAATACCTAGCTAAATGCTTGTGTTTCTAGGGCCATCGGTTCAGTAATACCTAGCTAAATGCTTGTGTTTCTAGGGCCATCGGTTCAGTAATACCTAGCTAAATGCTTGTGTTTCTAAAGCCATCGGTTCAGTAATACCTAGCTAAATGCTTGTGTTTCTCCCTCCAACGGTTCAGTAATACCTAGCTAAATGCTTGTGTTTCTAGGGCCATCAGTTCAGTAATACCTAGCTAAATGCTTGTGTTTCTAGCGCCATCAGTTCAGTAATACCTAGCTAAATGCTTGTGTTTCTAACGCCATCGGTTCAGTAATACCTAGCTAAATGCTTGTGTTTCTAGCTCCAACGGTTCAGTAATACCTAGCTAAATGCTTGTGTTTCTAACGCCATCAGTTCAGTAATACCTAGCTAAATGCTTGTGTTTCTAACGCCATCGGTTCAGTAATACCTAGCTAAATGCTTGTGTTTCTAACGCCATCGGTTCAGTAATACCTAGCTAAATGCTTGTGTTTCTAGCTCCAACGGTTCAGTAATACCTAGCTAAATGCTTGTGTTTCTAACGCCATCAGTTCAGTAATACCTAGCTAAATGCTTGTGTTTCTCCCTCCAACGGTTCAGTAATACCTAGCTAAATGCTTGTGTTTCTAGCTCCAACGGTTCAGTAATACCTAGCTAAATGCTTGTGTTTCTAGCTCCAACGGTTCAGTAATACCTAGCTAAATGCTTGTGTTTCTAGCTCCAACGGTTCAGTAATACCTAGCTAAATGCTTGTGTTTCTAGCTCCAACGGTTCAGTAATACCTAGCTAAATGCTTGTGTTTCTAGCGCCATCAGTTCAGTAATACCTAGCTAAATGCTTGTGTTTCTAGCGCCATCGGTTCAGTAATACCTAGCTAAATGCTTGTGTTTCTAGCTCCAACGGTTCAGTAATACCTAGCTAAATGCTTGTGTTTCTAGCTCCAACGGTTCAGTAATACCTAGCTAAATGCTTGTGTTTCTCGCTCCAACAGTTCAGTAATACCTAGCTAAATGCTTGTGTTTCTAGCGCCATCGGTTCAGTAATACCTAGCTAAATGCTTGTGTTTCTAACTCCAACGGTTCAGTAATACCTAGCTAAATGCTTGTGTTTCTAGCTCCAACGGTTCAGTAATACCTAGCTAAATGCTTGTGTTTCTAGCGCCATCAGTTCAGTAATACCTAGCTAAATGCTTGTGTTTTTAGCTCCAACAAAACAAAGACTACACACACTAGAATATAGTATATACATATGAAGTGTACAGCAGTAGTTATATAGGATGAGCCATGACTAGAATTCAGTATATACATTTAAAGTGGGTGGAACAGTATATAAACATGATTAAAGTGACCAGTGTTCGATGACTCTATGTACATAGGGCAGCAGCCTCTAAGGTTCTGGGCAGGGTTCTGGGCAGGGTTCTGGGCAGGGTTCTGGGCAGGGTACTGGGCAGGGTTCTGGGCAGGGTTCTGGGCAGGGTTCTGGGCAGGGTTCTGGGCAGGGTACTGGGCAGGGTTCTGGGCAGGGTTCTGGGCAGGGTACTGGACAGGGTACTGGGCAGGGTTCTGGGCAGGGTTCTGGACAGGGTTCTGGGCAGGGTTCTGGGCAGGGTTCTGGGCAGGGTTCTGGGCAGGGTACTGGACAGTCTGATGGTCTCTCGGTCTCAGCTTCGATGCATCTTTACTGACCTCGACTTGCTGGGTGGTAGCGTGGTGAACAGGCTCGAGTGGCTGAGGTCCCTGATGATCTTCTTGGCCTTCCTGTGACATCGCGTGCTGTAGGTTGTCCTGGAGGGCAGGTAGTTTGCCTCCCCCCACCCCCCCCACCCCCGGTGATGCGTTGGGCTGACCACACCACCCTATGGAGAGCCCTGCCATTGCAGGCGGTGCTGTTGCTGCACCAGGCGACGATGCAGCCCGACAGGATGCTCTCAATGGCGCATCTTTACAAGTTCATGATGGTCCTAGGTGACAAGATGAATTTCATCAGCCTCCTGAGGTTGAAGAGGCTCTGTTGCACCTTCTTCACCACGCTGTCTGTGTGAAGGGACAATTTAAAGTTTTCAGTGATGTGCACACCAAGGAACTTGAAGCTTTTTACCCTCTACACTGTGGCTTCATTGGTGTGGATGGGGAGGGGGGTGCTCTCTCTAGTGTCTTCTGAAGTCCAAGGTCAGCTCGTTCATTTTGTTGACGTTGAGGGAGAGGTTAATTTCCTGTCACCACTCCGCCAGGGCTTTCACCTCCCCTCTGATTGGCTATATAATTGTTGTTGGTAATCAGGCCTACCACTGTTGTGTCATTACTATGGTGTCGAAGGCCGAGCTGTAGTCGATGAACAACATTCTTCCAGACATATTTCTCTTGTCCAGGTGGGATAGGACAGTGGATCTGTTGAAGTGGGTCTAAGGTGACAGGTAAGGTGGAGGTGATATGATCCTTAATTAACCCCTCAAAGCACTTCAGGAGGACATGAGTGAGAGTTCTACGGGGCGAATAGTCACTTAGTTCAGTTACGTTTCTTGAGTACAAACAAACAATGGTGGGCATCTTTAAGCAACTGGGTGTCAGGATTTGGCTTGTTTTGGGTTGTTCTGGTTTTTGGTCACTAGATGCCCCCATTGTGCCTTTTGACCTTTTGTTTTCCCTTGATCCCCATTATTATTTGCACCCGTGCCTCGTTTCCCCTGATTGTATTTAAACCCTTTGTTTTCCTCAGTTCTTTGCTCTGTGTTTGTATGTTAGCACCCAGAGACCCGGGTTCGTAACCGGGTCCTGACACTGGGGACAACAGACACCAGTTGGTCTGCACATGCTCTAAGGATACGGCACGGGACGCTGTCTTGGCCAGCAGACCTGCAAGGGTTAACATGACTTACTCAAGTTGGCTATGAAGAACGAGAGCACACAGTCCTTGTGGGTGTTGGGGACTTGAGCCGACGGCTCAATGTTGTTTTCCGCAAATTGGGCGAAGAAGGTGTTTAGCTTTTCTGGGAGCGAGGAGTCTGCGTCCCCAACGTGGCTGAGTCCCTGCCACACACAGTACGTCTCATGTCTGAGCTATTGAATTGCAACACTTTGTCCCTGTGCTGTCGTTTTGTCTCTTTGATTGTCTTACTGAGGTCATAGCTGGTCTGTTTGTACACGTCCACGTTCCCACTCAACTTTCTATGGTGAAATGTTTTGGTCGCGCTTTCAGTTTTGCGTCAATATTGCCTTCTATCCACAGTTTTTGGTTTGGATAAGTTCTTGGTTTGGATAAGTTCTTGGTTTGGATAAGTTCACTGTAGGAACAACATCCTCTATGCACTTCCTGATGAACCCATTCCCGAGTCAGTGTATACTGGGAAATGTTCTGAAGCAACCCAGAACTTTTTCCGGTACGCATGACCAAAACAGTCTTAAAGCATAGATTCCTATTGGTCAGACCAACCTTGAACTGTTCTTACCATGGGAGCTTCCTGTTTAAGTTATTGTTCTATAAGTGGGCAGCAGTAGAATGGAGGAATGATCTGATTTGCTAAACTGAGGGCAGGGGAGGGCTTGTAGCCAGAGAGAAGCAATGATCCAGGGTTCTTGTTGTGCATGTAGCACAGGAGATGTGTGTTTTCCTCAGATTTCCTTTGTTAGAGTCCACAGCTATAATAACTGCGGCCCTCAGGATATGCGGTTTCCAGTTTGCACATAGTCCAGAGTAGTTCGTTGAGAGCCGTTGTGGTGTCGGCTTGGGGGCATAATGTTTTTGAGTATCCTGAGAGCAGGGGGGCTGAAAACAATCACCTTTCCTTTTTTCTTAGAATTTTACCCCTTTTTTTTGTACCGTTCATCCAAATCATTTGGTCACATTCATTTCTGTTAATGCATCTATTAATTACATTCATTCTCATTCTCGGAGTTGAAACGTTATTTACAACGTGCTGCACTTGTTAGAAACAAGTTAAGGATTATACCATACCGTCATTTACGAGGTGTGTCAAATGTTTCATTGTATTTTGTTAGGAGTGAGATGTGAGCGGGGAGCACGTGTCTGGTTTTTCTATCATCTTAATGTGGACAGGGAGAAGTAGGATAACTGGTCACCTTGTAGAAGTAGGATAACTGGTCACCTTGTAGAAGAAGTAGGATAACTGGTCATCTTGTAGAAGTAGGATAACTGGTCACCTTGTAGAAGTAGGTTAACTGGTCACCTTGTAGAAGTAGGTTAACTGGTCACCTTGTAGAAGTAGGATAACTGGTCACCTTGTAGAAGTGGGATAACTGGTCACCTTGTAGAAGTAGGATAACTGGTCACCTTGTAGAAGTAGGATAACTGGTCACCTTGTAGAAGTAGGATAACTGGTCACCTTGTAGAAGTAGGATAACTGGTCACCTTGTAGAAGTAGGATAACTGGTCACCTTGTAGAAGTAGGATAACTGGTCACCTTGTAGAAGTAGGATAACTGGTCACCTTGTAGAAGTAGGATAACTGGTCACCTTGTAGAAGTAGGATAACTGGTCACCTTGTAGAAGTAGGATAACTGGTCACCTTGTAGAAGTAGGATAACTGGTCACCTTGTAGAAGTAGGATAACTGGTCACCTTGTAGAAGTAGGATAACTGGTCACCTTGTAGAAGTAGGATAACTGGTCACCTTGTAGAAGTAGGATAACTGGTCACCTTGTAGAAGTAGGATAACTGGTCACCTTGTAGAAGTAGGATAACTGGTCACCTTGTAGAAGTAGGTTAGCTGGTCACCTTGTAGAAGTAGGTTAGCTGGTCACCTTGTAGAAGTAGGTTAACTGGTCACCTTGTAGAAGTAGGATAACTGGTCACCTTGTAGAAGTAGGTTAGCTGGTCACCTTGTAGAAGTAGGTTAACTGGTCACCTTGTAGAAGTGGGATAACTGGTCACCTTGTAGAAGTAGGATAACTGGTCACCTTGTAGAAGTAGGATAACTGGTCACCTTGTAGAAGTAGGATAACTGGTCACCTTGTAGAAGTAGGATAACTGGTCACCTTGTAGAAGTAGGATAACTGGTCACCTTGTAGAAGTAGGATAACTGGTCACCTTGTAGAAGTAGGATAACTGGTCACCTTGTAGAAGTAGGATAACTGGTCACCTTGTAGAAGTAGGATAACTGGTCACCTTGTAGAAGTAGGATAACTGGTCACCTTGTAGAAGTAGGATAACTGGTCACCTTGTAGAAGTAGGATAACTGGTCACCTTGTAGAAGTAGGATAACTGGTCACCTTGTAGAAGTAGGATAACTGGTCACCTTGTAGAAGTAGGATAACTGGTCACCTTGTAGAAGTAGGATAACTGGTCACCTTGTAGAAGTAGGTTAGCTGGTCACCTTGTAGAAGTAGGTTAGCTGGTCACCTTGTAGAAGTAGGTTAACTGGTCACCTTGTAGAAGTAGGATAACTGGTCACCTTGTAGAAGTAGGTTAGCTGGTCACCTTGTAGAAGTAGGTTAACTGGTCACCTTGTAGAAGTAGGATAACTGGTCACCTTGTAGAAGTAGGTTAGCTGGTCACCTGTGAGCAAATGTAGGAAAGTTGGCCATTTTGAGGATGTCTGATTTCTTATTGTCTAAGTATGAATGATAACAGTTCCTCACAGTATTTGAAAACTCTTCTACCTGTCAATAATCAGCAGGCCTCGGCGTGAAAGATCAAAATGTCACGCTCTGAGGATCCCACAAACCCAGTTGAGACTTCATAAAATACCCAAACGTATTTTCCTTTTTAGAAAAACAGCTGCGACTGTCCCAAGCTCACTGGAACGGGAAACTCTGAGGGTTCAGACTAGCTGAAACAATATTGCAAGTTTTCTAGCGACAGCTCGGGGTCAGACCTCATATATACAGTCATTGGGCCAGGCACTCATCAGCGGGTTGATTTGAAAGCCTACAATGTTGCACTTCACTATCCAAGTCAAGACGGATTGAAAGGGATGCAGACAGGAGTGAGAGAGAAATCAATGTGATATTTGCAGTTCATGTATTAGTACTCATTAACCTTGTTATAGTCCCCCTGCTACATTAACCTAGTTATAGTCCCCTGCTACATTAACCTAGTTATAGTCCCCCTGCTACATTAGACTAGTTATAGTCCCCCTGCTACATTAGACTAGTTATAGTCCCCCTGCTACATTAACCTAGTTATAGTCCCCTGCTACATTAACCTAGTTATAGTCCCCTGCTACATTAGACTAGTTATAGTCCCCCTGCTACATTAACCTAGTTATAGTCCCCTGCTACATTAGACTAGTTATAGTGCTACCCTAGTTATAGTCCCCCTGCTACATTAACCTAGTTATAGTCCCCTGCTACATTAACCTAGTTATAGTCCCCTGCTACATTTAGTTATAGTCCCCTGCTACATTAACCTAGTTATAGTCCCCTGCATTAGACATTAACCTAGTTATAGTCCCCTGCTACATTAACCTAGTTATAGTCCCCTGCTACATTAGACTAGTTATAGTCCCCCTGCTACATTAACCTAGTTATAGTCCCCTGCTACATTAGACTAGTTATAGTCCCCTGCTACATTAACCTAGTTATAGTCCCCTGCTACATTAACCTAGTTATAGTCCCCTGCTACATTAGACTAGTTATAGTCCCCTGCTACATTAACCTAGTTATAGTCCCCTGCTACATTAACCTAGTTATAGTCCCCTGCTACATTAACCTAGTTATAGTCCCCCTGCTACATTAACCTAGTTATAGTCCCCTGCTACATTAGACTAGTTATAGTCCCCCTGCTACATTAACCTAGTTATAGTCCCCTGCTACATTAACCTAGTTATAGTCCCCTGCTACATTAACCTAGTTATAGTCCCCTGCTACATTAACCTAGTTATAGTCCCCTGCTACATTAACCTAGTTATAGTCCCCTGCTACATTAACCTAGTTATAGTCCCCTGCTACATTAACCTAGTTATAGTCCCCTGCTACATTAACCTAGTTATAGTCCCCTGCTACATTAGACTAGTTATAGTCCCCCTGCTACATTAACTAGTTATAGTCCCCTGCTACATTAACCTAGTAATAGTCCCCCTGCTACATTAACCTAGTTATAGTCCCCTGTTACAATTACCTAGTTATAGTCCCCTGCTACATTAGACTAGTTATAGTCCCCTGCTACATTAGACTAGATATAGTCCCCCTGCTACATTATACTAGTTATAGTCCCCTGTTACAATAACCTAGTTATAGTCCCCTGTTACAATAACCTAGTTATAGTCCCCTGTTACAATAACCTAGTTATAGTCCCCTGCTACATTAGACTAGTTATAGGCCCCTGTTACAATAACCTAGTTATAGTCCGCTGTTACATTAGACTAGTTATAGTCCCCTGTTACAATAACCTAGTTATAGTCCCCTGCTACATTAACCTAGTTATAGTCCCCTGCTACATTAACCTAGTTATATGCTACATTAACCTAGTTATAGTCCCCTGCTACATTAACCTAGTTATAGTCCCCTGTTACAATAACCTAGTTATAGTCCCTGCTACATTAGACTAGTAATAGTCCCCTGTTACAATAACCTAGTTATAGTCCCCTGCTACATTAACCTAGTTATAGTTATAGTCCCCTGTTACATTAACCTAGTTAATAGTCCCCTGCTACATTAACCTAGTAATAGTCCCCTGCTACATTAACCTAGTAATAGTCCCCTGCTAACATTAACATTAACCTAGTAATAGTCCCCTGCTACATTAACCTAGTAATAGTCCCCTGCTACATTAACCTAGTAATAGTCAGTCCCCTGTTACATTAACCTAGTAATAGTCCCCCTGTTACATTAACCTAGTAATAGTCCCCCTGCTACATTAACCTAGTAATAGTCCCCTGCTACATTAACCTAGTAATAGTCCCCTGCTACATTAACCTAGTAATAGTCCCCCTGCTACATTAACCTAGTAATAGTCCCCTGCTACATTAACCTAGTAATAGTCCCCTGCTACATTAACCTAGTTATAGTCCCCTGCTACATTAACCTAGTTATAGTCCCCTGCTACATTAACCTAGTTATAGTCCCCTGCTACATTAACCTAGTTATAGTCCCCCTGCTACATTAACCTAGTTATAGTCCCCCTGCTACATTAACCTAGTTATAGTCCCCCTGCTACGTTAACCTAGTTATAGTCCCCTGTTACAATAACCTAGTTATAGTCCGCTGTTACATTAGACTAGTTATAGTCCCCTGTTACAATAACCTAGTTATAGTCAGTCCCCTGTTACAATAACCTAGTTATAGTCCCCTGTTACAATAACCTAGTTATAGTCCCCTGTTACAATAACCTAGTTATAGTCCTCTGTTACAATAACCTAGTTATAGTCCCCTGTTACAATAACCTAGTAATAGTCCCCTGTTACAATAACCTAGTAATAGTCCCCTGTTACAATAACCTAGTTATAGGCCCCTGCTACATTAGACTAGTTTTAGTCCCCTGTTACATTAGACTAGTTATAGTCCCCCTGCTACATTATACTAGTTATAGTCCCCTGTTACAATAACCTAGTTATAGTCCCCTGCTACATTAACCTAGTTATAGTCCCCTGCTACATTAACCTAGTTATAGTCCCCCTGCTACATTAACCTATAGTCCCCTGTTATAGTCCCCTGTTACATTAACCTATAATACCATTAACCTAGTTATAGTCCCCTGTAACCCCTGCTACATTAACCTAGTTATAGTCCCCTGCTACATTAACCTAGTTATAGTCCCCTGCTACATTAACCTAGTTATAGTCCCCTGCTACATTAACCTAGTTATAGTCCCCTGCTACATTAACCTAGTTATAGTCCCCTGCTACATTAACCTAGTTATAGTCCCCTGCTACATTAACCTAGTTATAGTCCCCTGCTACATTAACCTAGTAATAGTCCCCTGCTACATTAACCTAGTTATAGTCCCCTGCTACATTAACCTAGTAATAGTCCCCTGCTACATTAACCTAGTAATAGTCCCCTGCTACATTAACCTAGTAATAGTCCCCTGTTACATTAACCTAGTAATAGTCCCCCTGCTACATTAACCTAGTAATAGTCCCCCTGCTACATTAACCTAGTTATAGTCCCCTGCTACATTAACCTAGTAATAGTCCCCTGCTACATTAACCTAGTAATAGTCCCCCTGCTACATTAACCTAGTTATAGTCCCTGCTACATTAACCTAGTTATAGTCCCCTGCTACATTAACCTAGTAATAGTCCCCTGTTACATTAACCTAGTAATAGTCCCCCTGCTACATTAACCTAGTAATAGTCCCCCTGCTACATTAACCTAGTAATGGTCCCCCTGCTACATTAACCTAGTAATGGTCCCCCTGCTACATTTAACCTAGTTATAGTCCCCTGCTACATTAACCTAGTTATAGTCCCCTGTTACAATAACCTAGTAATAGTCCCCCTGCTACATTAACCTAGTTATAGTCCCCTGCTACATTAACCTAGTTATAGTCCCCTGTTACAGTAACCTAGTAATAGTCCCCCTGCTACATTAGACTAGTTATAGTCCCCCTGTTACAATAACCTAGTAATAGTCCCCCTGCTACATTAACCTAGTTATAGTCCCCTTTTACAGTAACCTAGTAATAGTCCCCCTGCTACATTAACCTAGTTATAGTCCCCTGTTACAATAACCTAGTAATAGTCCCCCTGCTACATTAACCTAGTTGTAGTCCCCTGCTACATTAACCTAGTTATAGTCCCCTGTTACAGTAACCTAGTAATAGTCCCCCTGCTACATTAGACCTGTTACAATAACCTAGTAATATTCCCCCTGCTACATTAACCTAGTCATAGTCCCCTGCTACATTAACCTAGTAATAGTCCCCTGTTATATTAACCTAGTAATAGTCCCCCTGCTACATTAACCTAGTAATAGTCCCCCTGCTACATTAACCTAGTAATGGTCCCCCTGCTACATTAACCTAGTAATGGTCCCCCTGCTACATTTAACCTAGTTATAGTCCCCTGCTACATTAACCTAGTTATAGTCCCCTGTTACAATAACCTAGTAATAGTCCCCCTGCTACATTAACCTAGTTATAGTCCCCTGCTACATTAACCTAGTTATAGTCCCCTGTTACAGTAACCTAGTAATAGTCCCCCTGCTACATTAGACTAGTTATAGTCCCCTGCTACATTAACCTAGTTATAGTCCCCTGTTACAGTAACCTAGTAATATTCCCCCTGCTACATTAACCTAGTTATAGTCCCCTGCTACATTAACCTAGTTATAGTCCCCTGTTACAGTAACCTAGTAATAGTCCCCCTGCTACATTAACCTAGTTATAGTCCCCTGTAACATTAACCTAGTTACATTAGACTATTTATAGTCCCCTGTAACATTAACCTAGTTACATTAGACTAGTTATAGTCCCCTGTAACATTAACCTAGTTACATTAGACTAGTTATAGTCTCTTAGTTCTTTAGCTGCCCTCACATTGAATCATCTGTCAGATGCTGGTTCTCATTAATAACATTTTAACTCTGAGATTTGTATAATTTCTATTCAGATTTGTTTAATAACCCATGTGACAATGATTCTGACGAAACAAAACTCTATCATTAAAATGAAACTGTTCCACAAAAATGTACATATGAAAATCATAACTGGCACGCAGATCGGTAGAAATGGTAGGAATAGAATGCCGCCTAGGAATAGAATGTTGTGATCGGAGTGCACATTTCTTTATGCTGCATAGAGAGAGAGAGAGAGAGAGAGAGAGAGAGAGAACCTGAGACTGAGAACCTGAGACGGAGCTGCATTTCCTGACAAAATGTCAAAAATATAAAACAATTAGAGAGTGTCATTTCCCCAAAGACCTCTCTAATGAGAACAGGCTACCCGTCCTGTTGGGGGAGGACGCAGAGAGCTGTGGGTTGGCAGCACACTACATTGAAGACCTCTCTGATGAGAATAGGCTACCGTCCTGTTGGGGGAGGACGCAGAGAGCTGTGGGTTGGCAGCACACTACATTGAAGACCTCTCTGATGAGAATAGGCTACCCGTCCTGTTGGGGGAGGACGCAGAGAGCTGTGGGTTGGCAGCGCACTACATTGAAGACCTCTCTGATGAGAATAGGCTACCCGTCCTGTTGGGGGAGGATGCAGAGAGCTGTGGGTTGGCAGCGCACTACATTGCTGCCTGCCATAAGGGACGGTGTCTGACAGATCAACATGTCCTCTACTTATTGTTATTGTTCAAGGTTATTTTGACCCGTTGACAATTTTGATTCTCATTTTTATATTGAAAATATACAAAA
>NC_068455.1:76645161-76660161 GCF_023373465.1 Oncorhynchus keta | reverse complement strand
ACCAGGTAGGTAACATAGAGGTTAGAGCCCACCCTGGTCTACTGTTCATGGACACCCACCTATTAGGTAACATAGAGGTTAACGGTTAGAGGTTAGAGGTTAGAGCCCACCCTGGTCTACTGTTCATGGACACCACCTTCAGGGACGCCCACCAGGTAGGTAACATAGAGGTTAGAGCCCACCCTGGTCTACTGTTCATGGACACCCACCTATTAGGTAACATAGAGGTTAAAGGTTAGAGGTTAGAGCCCACCCTGGTCTACTGTTCATGGACACCCACCTGTTAGGTAACACTGTAAATCCAAGATTGGGCCCAGACGCATAGAAACATACGCACACAGACATCGGTGGAAGGTATCAGGGCTGCACTATGGATCTCCGATGGTAGTTGGATTGTAGGTAGCCTAGATGGTTAGAGCAGTGGGCCAGCAACCGGAGGGTTGTCGGTTCAAATCCCAACATTTCGTGCAGAGTGAGATGACACCGTAGATGCAAGGCAGTTCACCTCTTCAACTGTAATCTTCTTCTTCCTGGTCAACAGTCCCTCCTGGCCACCAGGGTGCGAACTCACGACCTGAAGAAGATAGCACCTTACGTATCACATAACTTCAACAACCTGTTCAGCCTGGAGAACTGGGGAGGTGAGACTGTCTTTATCTGTCTCTGTCTACCTGTTCTCTCTCTCTCTCTCTCTCTCTCTCTCTCTCTCTCTCTCTCTCTCTCTCTCTCTCTCTCTCTCTCTCTCTCTCTCTCTCTCTCTCTCTCTCTCTCTCTCTCTCTCTCTCTCTCTCTCTCTCTCTCTCTCTCTCTCTCTCTCTCTCTCTCTCTCTCTCTCTCTCTCTCTGTCTCTCTCTCTCTCTCTCTCTCTCTCTCTCTCTCTCTCTCTCTCTCTCTCTCTCTCTCTGTCTCTGTCTCTCTCCCTGTCTCTGTCTCTCTCTGCATGCTGAGAGTGTTAGATGCATGCTGGGAGTGTTAGGTGCATGCTGGGAGTGTTAGGTGCATGCTGGGAGTGTTAGGTGCATGCTGGGAGTATATTATATTTATATATCCTGTGTTTTCTCTTGTTTCCTTTTCTTGGTGGTTTCCATTTTGGCTGATGATGATGATGATGATGATGATGATGATGATGATGATGATGATGATGATGATTAAGGTTATCATTATTTTTATTTATTTGTTGTGGTAGAATTAAGTATATTGTTTTTCGTGTCGAAGTTACCCTGAGTTTGGCGGGGGTGGCGGCCCACATGGGGACGTCGTCCCTGTCACTTCGGCACAGCTTTAGTTGAGTTACTGAAGCTACTGTCACCGTGAAGGAGTTTCTGGTCGTCGTAGGAGAGGAGGTAGGACATGAAAATGTTGCTTATGCATCCCGGATGAATAAAGTGGTGGTGGTTTTTCTTATTGATCGTATGGTTGAGCATGGTGTACTTCTTAAAGAAGAGTGTCTGGTTGAGCATGGTGTACTTCTTAAAGAAGAGTGTCTGGTTGAGCATGGTGTACTTCTTAAAGAAGAGTGTCTGGTTGATCGTATGGTTGAGCATGGTGTACTTCTTAAAGAAGAGTGTCTGGTTGATCGGATGGTTGAGCATGGTGTACTTCTTAAAGAAGAGTGTCTTGTAGATCGGATGGTTGAGCATGGTGTACTTCTTAAAGAAGAGTGTCTTGTAGATCGGATGGTTGAGCATGGTGTACTTCTTAAAGGAGAGTGTCTGGTAGATCGTATGGTTGAGCATGGTGTACTTAAAGAAGAGTGTCTTGTTGATCGTATGGTTGAGCATGGTGTACTTCTTAAAGAAGAGTGTCTGGTTGATCGGATGGTTGAGCATGGTGTACTTCTTAAAGAAGAGTGTCTGGTAGATCGTATGGTTGAGCATGGTGTACTTCCTAAAGAAGAGTGTCTGGTTGATCGGATGGTTGAGCATGGTGTACTTCTTAAAGAAGAGTGTCTGGTTGATCGTATGGTTGAGCATGGTGTACTTCTTAAAGAAGAGTGTCTGGTTGATCGTATGGTTGAGCATGGTGTACTTCTTAAAGAAGAGTGTCTGGTAGATCGTATGGTTGAGCATGGTGTACTTCCTAAAGAAGAGAGTCTTGTTGATCGTATGGTTGAGCTTGGTGTACTTCTTAAAGAAGAGTGTCTGGTAGATCAGATGGTGAAGTTTGCAAGTTCAATTAAGATTGTCCCGTTGGGTTGCAAACACCTGGGCTCTGAAACAGGTAATGTCGTTTCAAATACATGGGCTCTGAAACAGGTAATGTCGTTTCAAACACCTGGGCTCTGAAACAGGTAAGGTCGTTTCAAACACCTGGGCTCTGAAACAGGTAATGTCGTTTCAAATACATGGGCTCTGAAACAGGTAATGTCGTTTCAAATACATGGGCTCTGAAACAGGTAATGTCGTTTCAAACACCTGGGCTCTGAAACAGGTAAGGTCGTTTCAAACACCTGGGCTCTGAAACAGGTAATGTCGTTTCAAATACATGGGCTCTGAAACAGGTAATGTCGTTTCAAACACCTGGGCTCTGAAACAGGTAATGTCGTTTCAAACACCTGGGCTCTGAAACAGGTAATGTCGTTTCAAACACCTGGGCTCTGAAACAGGTAATGTCGTTTCAAACACCTGGGCTCTGAAACAGGTAATGTCGTTTCAAACACCTGGGCTCTGAAACAGGTCATGTTATTTCGGCGACAGGTGTTTATGTTTTTGGACTCACCGGAGCAGACTTTAGAGTCATCGTTTAAAATCTAGTATAATAAAAGACTGTATATGGTTTATGCTAGTACAGGTAGTCAACGGTATTCTGAGTATGGTGATGTTGGCCTTATTAAGCGACGTAGAGAGAGGTTGGCCTCGTAACGCCTGGGCCCACTGACGTAGAGAGAGGTGGGCCTCGTAACGCCTGGGCCCACTGACGTAGAGAGAGGTGGGCCTCGTAACGCCTGGGCCCGCTGATGTAGAGAGAGGTGGGCCTCGTAACGCCTGGGCCCACTGACGTAGAGAGAGGTTGGCCTCGTAACGCCTGGGCCCGCTGATGTAGAGAGAGGTGGGCCTCGTAACGCCTGGGCCCACTGACGTAGAGAGAGGTTGGCCTCGTAACGCCTGCGCCCACTGACGTAGAGAGAGGTTGGCCTCGTAACGCCTGGGCCCGCTGATGTAGAGAGAGGTTGGCCTCGTAACGCCTGGGCCCACTGACGTAGAGAGAGGTGGGCCTCGTAACGCCTGGGCCCACTGACGTAGAGAGAGGTGGGCCTCGTAACGCCTGGGCCCACTGACGTAGAGAGAGGTTGGCCTCGTAACGCCTGGGCCCACTGACGTAGAGAGAGGTTGGCCTCGTAACGCCTGGGCCCGCTGATGTAGAGAGAGGTGGGCCTCGTAACGCCTGGGCCCGCTGATGTAGAGAGAGGTGGGCCTCGTAACGCCTGGGCCCGCTGACGTAGAGAGAGGTTGGCCTCGTAACGCCTGGGCCCGCTGATGTAGAGAGAGGTGGGCCTCGTAACGCCTGGGCCCGCTGATGTAGAGAGAGGTGGGCCTCGTAACGCCTGGGCCCGCTGACGTAGAGAGAGGTTGGCCTCGTAACGCCTGGGCCCGCTGATGTAGAGAGAGGTGGTAGGGTTGGAAGGTTAGACAGGTTGTATATATCTGATCACTACTGTAGTAGGGTTGGAAGGTTAGACAGGGTGTATATATCTGATCACTACTGTAGTAGGGTTGGAAGGTTAGACAGGGTGTATATATCTGATCACTACTGTAGTAGGTTAGAAGGTGTGACATCACTCCTGTGGGTTTCTCTGATCATCATAACGTGTCTGTTGATATTCACTTGTCCTGTCCACGAAGGTTTACGTTAAATTGTTACGTGATGTCATGTTTTGTGAAAAGAGTTTGTTGTTTTGGGAAAAAATGTAGAGTTATTAGATGGAACTTGGAGTCCTTGAGACGATGTTGGGAAGTGATGAGACTAATGAGGTTGACTTCTACAGCCCAAATACGTGTGTTTTGTCAACAGTATACTGCTGGAGCATTGTGAGTCTCTGTGTGCTAAACAGTTGTTACAAAGTTGGGCCCTGAGCAGAGAGTCGCCTTGGACTCTGACTTCACCCTGCGGGAAGCTGTCCACAGCAGTTACACAGCTCGCATCAGGCCGAGCCCCTGGCATCGATGGTTTACCATCTGAGTTTTATAAGCACTTTTAGGCTGTTGGGGGGGTACACTCCACGGTTACCAGGGGGGCTTCAGATAGGATCTGCTCCATGGTTACCAGGTGGGATTCAGATAGGATCTGCTCCATGGTTACCAGGTGGGATTCAGATAGGATCTGCTCCATGGTTACCAGGTGGGATTCAGATAGGATCCGCACCATGGTTACCAGGTGGGATTCAGATAGGATCTGCTCCATGGTTACCAGGTGGGATTCAGATAGGATCTGCTCCATGGTTACCAGGTGGGATTCAGATAGGATCTGCTCCATGGTTACCAGGTGGGATTCAGATAGGATCTGCTCCATGGTTACCAGGTGGGATTCAGATAGGATCTGCTCCATGGTTACCAGGTGGGATTCAGATAGGATCTGCTCCATGGTTACCAGGTGGGATTCAGATAGGATCTGCTCCATGGTTACCAGGTTGGATTCAGATAGGATCCGCACCATGGTTACCAGGTGGGATTCAGATAGGATCTGCTCCACGGTTACCAGGGGGGATTCAGATAGGATCCTCTCCATGGTTACCAGGGGGGATTCAGATAGGATCCACTCCATGGTTACCAGGGGGGATTCAGATAGGATCCTCTCCATGGTTACCAGGGGGGATTCAGATAGGATCCACTCCATGGTTACCAGGGGGGATTCAGATAGGATCCACTCCATGGTTACCAGGGGGGATTCAGATAGGATCCACTCCATGGTTACCAGGGGGGATTCAGATAGGATCCACTCCATGGTTACCAGGGGGGATTCAGATAGGATCCTCTCCATGGTTACCAGGGGGGATTCAGATAGGATCCACTCCATGGTTACCAGGGGGGATTCAGATAGGATCCACTCCATGGTTACCAGGGGGGATTCAGATAGGATCCACTCCATGGTTACCAGGGGGGATTCAGATAGGATCCACTCCATGGTTACCAGGGGGGATTCAGATAGGATCCACTCCATGGTTACCGGGGGGTTCAGATAGGATCCGCTCCATGGTTACCAGGGGGATTCAGATAGGATCCACTCCAAGGTTACCAGGGGGATTCAGATAGGATCCACTCCATGGTTACCAGGGGGGATTCAGATAGGATCCGCTCCATGGTTACCAGGGGGATTCAGATAGGATCCACTCCATGGTTACCAGGGGGGCTTCAGATAGGATCTGCTCCATGGTTACCAGGGGGGCTTTAGATAGGATCCGCTCCATGGTTACCAGGGGGGATTCAGTGGGGCAGAGACGGGATGAAGACTTCAATTTTTTTCAGGGGCTCTGATGTCTTTCAAAAGTATAACTGGAAGGGTGCAGTGGAGAAGGTGTGTGTCAGATTGTCAAGGTGGAAATTGGTGCTACAACAGCTGTCTTAAAGGGGAAGGGTGCCAATCATCTAGCTGCCTCTACCCTGTGACACAGACTAATGATTTTACAGCCACAGAGGGGTCAGATACAAGAGCTTCACAGGACCCTTGTTAATTTCTAATTTCTTCTGGTCTGGACCAGATTGGATTAAAGCACTGTGTCTGCCATTGCACGAGGACAAGGCCTGGTGGACATTTCCTCCAGGATCATGGCTTTCCAGCTTCAAGCAGCCCAGAGACTGTTGTACAGTGACGGTTCTAGCTGGGTCGACACAGCCTACACACTGATGAGGAGAGCGGGCTGTTTGAGCTTAGACAAGCACCTTTTCCTTTTAAAGCTGGAGGGGGGTGATTTGTCTGGCCTGACCCAATTTGATGAGTCTTTTATGCAGGAGAGTTTTCAACTTGTCCCGTAAGGCCGGCACGCCACCAGGGATGTGGCTTTTTGAAGAGCCTCTTTTTCATAACACTGCCATCCAGTCCCGTGCTCTGGGTTCAGCCAGACTACGTTCATGCCTGTTAGGCGTGGGGTGTACCAAGCTGGGTCATCTGATGTGGAGCAGGAGCAGAACGTTGGAGGAGCTGGGAGAACGAGCGGGAATCCGATCATCTCGCCTACTGAGGAAGGTCATAGCTGAGGTCTGCATGCCGGAGGGGATGTTGGCAGCGAGACTGAGGACTGAGTTTACAAACTGGTTAATAACATTGATATGTTTATGAGTAAATGGGGTACTGGCTAATAACATTGATATATTTATGAGTAAATGGGGTACTGGCTATTAACATTGATATGTTTATGAGTAAATGGGGTACTGGCTAATAACATTGATATATTTATGAGTAAATGGGGTACTGGCTAATAACATTTATCTGTTTATGAGTAAATGGGGTACTGGCTATTAACATTTATCTGTTTATGAGTAAATGGGGTACTGGCTAATAACATTTATCTGTTTACGAGTAAATGGGGTACTGGCTAATAACATTTATCTGTTTATGAGTAAATGGGGTACTGGCTATTAACATTTATCTGTTTATGAGTAAATGGGATACTGGCTAATAACATTTATCTGTTTATGAGTAAATGGGGTACTGGTTAATAACATTTATCTGTTTATGAGTAAATGGGGTACTGGCTAATAACATTTATCTGTTTATGATTAAATGGGGTACTGGCAAATAACATCTCTAAGTCTCTCTCTATCTGTCTCTCTCTCTATCTCTCTCTATATATGTACATATATATTGCACAAGCAAGGGAACTAGATAATGAACAAAAATTAAATAAACAATGAAAATTAACAAAAGTTCCAAAATGTTATATTATGTGCAAATAGTTCAAATACACAAGGGAAAATAAATAAACATAAATATGGGTTGTATTTACAACAATGTTTGTTCTTCACTGGTTGCCCTTTTCTTGTGGCAACAGGTCACAAATCTTGCTGCTGTGATGGAACACTGTGGAATTTCACCCAGTAGATATGGGAGTTTATCAAAATTGGATTTGTTTTCGAATTCTTTGTGGGTCTGTGTAATCTGAGGGGAAATATATCTCTCCAATATGGTCATACGTTGGACAGGAGGTTAGGAAGTGCAGCTCAGTTTCCACCTCATTTTGTGGGCAGTGTGCACATAACCTGTCTTCTCTTGAAAGCCATGTCTGCCTACGGCGGCCTTTCTCAATAGCAAGGCTATGCTCACTGAGTCTGTACATAGTCAAAGCTTTCCTTAAGTTTGGGTCAGTCACAGTGGTCAGGTATTCTGCCGCTGTGTACTCTCTGTGTAGGGCCAAATAGCATTCTAGTTTGCTCAGTTTTTTTGTTAATTCTTTCCAATGTGTCAAGTAATTATCTTTTTGTTTTCTCATGATTTGGTTGGGTCTAATTGTGCTGCTGTCCTGGGGCTCTGTGGGGTCTGTTTGTGTTTATGAACAGAACCCCAGGACCAGCTTGCTTAGGGGACTCTTCTCCAGGTTCATCTCTCTGTAGGTGATGGCTTTGTTGTGGAAGGTTTGGGAATCGCTTCCTTTTAGGTGGTTGTAGAATTTAACGGCTCTTTTCCGGATTTTGATCATTAGTGGGTATCGGCCTAATTCTGCTCTGCATTATTTGGTGTTTTATGTTGTGCACGGAGGATATTTTTGCAAAATTATACATGCAGAGTCTCAATTTTTGTGTTTGTCCCATTTGGGGAATTCTTGTTTGGTGAGTGGACCCCAGACCTCACAAACATAAAGGGCAATGGGCTCTATGACTGATTCAAGTATTTTTAGCCAGATCCTAATTGGTATGTCAAATGTTATGTTCCTTTTGATGGCATAGAAGGCCCTTCTTGCCTTGTCTCTCAGATCGTTCACAGCTTTGTGGAAGTTACCTGTGGCACTGATGTTTAGGCCGAGGTATGTATAGTATTTTGTGTGCTCTAAGGCAACGGTGTCTAGATGGAATTTGTATTTGTGGTCCTGGCAACTGGACCTTTTTTGGAACACCATTATTTTGGTCTTACTGAGATTTACTGTCAGGGACCAGGTCTGACAGAATCTGTGCATAAGATCTAGGTGCTGCTGTAGGCCCTCCTTGGTTGGGGTCAGAAGCACCAGATCATCAGCAAACAGCAGACATTTGACTTCAGATTCTAGTAGGGTGAGGCCCAGTACTGCAGATTTGTCTAGTGCCCGCGCCAATTCGTATATATATGTTGAAGAGGGTGGGGCCCGGTACTGCAGACTTGTCTAGTGGCTCACCAGTTCGTATATATATGTTGAAGAGGGTGAGGCCCGGTACTGCAGACTTGTCTAGTGCCTCACCAGTTCATATATATATGTTGAAGAGGGTGAGGCCCGGTACTGCAGACTTGTCTAGTGCCTCACCAGTTCGTATATATATGTTGAAGAGGGTGAGGCCCGGTACTGCAGACTTGTCTAGTGCCTCACCAGTTCATATATATATGTTGAAGAGGGTGAGGCCCGGTACTGCAGACTTGTCTAGTGCCTCACCAGTTCATATATATATATATATATATGTTGAAGAGGGTGAGGCCCGGTACTGCAGACTTGTCTAGTGCCTCACCAGTTCGTATATATATGTTGAAGAGGGTGAGGCCCGGTACTGCAGACTTGTCTAGTGCCTCACCAGTTCATATATATATGTTGAAGAGGGTGAGGCCCGGTACTGCAGACTTGTCTAGTGCCTCACCAGTTCGTATATATATATATATGTTGAAGAGGGTGAGGCCCGGTACTGCAGACTTGTCTAGTGCCTCACCAGTTCGTATATATATGTTGAAGAGGGTGAGGCCCGGTACTGCAGACTTGTCTAGTGCCCTCACCAGTTCATATATATATGTTGAAGAGGGTGAGGCCCGGTACTGCAGACTTGTCTAGTGCCTCACCAGTTCGTATATATATGTTGAAGAGGGTGAGGCCCGGTACTGCAGACTTGTCTAGTGCCTCACCAGTTCATATATATATGTTGAAGAGGGTGAGGCCCGGTACTGCAGACTTGTCTAGTGCCCTCACCAGTTCATATATATATGTTGAAGAGGGCGAGGCCCGGTACTGCAGACTTGTCTAGTGCCTCACCAGTTCGTATATATATGTTGAAGAGGGTGAGGCCCGGTACTGCAGACTTGTCTAGTGCCTCACCAGTTCGTATATATATGTTGAAGAGGGCGAGGCCCGGTACTGCAGACTTGTCTAGTGCCTCACCAGTTCATATATATGTTGAAGAGGGTGAGGCCCGGTACTGCAGACTTGTCTAGTGCCTCACCAGTTCGTATATATATATATATGTTGAAGAGGGTGAGGCCCGGTACTGCAGACTTGTCTAGTGCCCTCACCAGTTCGTATATATATATATATATATATATATGTTGAAGAGGGTGGGGCCCGGTACTGCAGACTTGTCTAGTGCCCTCACCAGTTCGTATATATATATATATATGTTGAAGAGGGTGGGGCCCGGTACTGCAGACTTGTCTAGTGCCCTCACCAGTTCGTATATATATGTTGAAGAGGGTGAGGCCCGGTACTGCAGACTTGTCTAGTGCCCTCACCAGTTCGTATATATATGTTGAAGAGGGTGAGGCCCGGTACTGCAGACTTGTCTAGTGCCTCACCAGTTCGTATATATATGTTGAAGAGGGTGAGGCCCGGTACTGCAGACTTGTCTAGTGCCTCACCAGTTCGTATATATATGTTGAAGAGGGTGAGGCCCGGTACTGCAGACTTGTCTAGTGCCCTCACCAGTTCGTATATATATGTTGAAGAGGGCGAGGCCCGGTACTGCAGACTTGTCTAGTGCCTCACCAGTTCATATATATATGTTGAAGAGGGTGAGGCCCGGTACTGCAGACTTGTCTAGTGCCTCACCAGTTCGTATATATATATATATGTTGAAGAGGGTGAGGCCCGGTACTGCAGACTTGTCTAGTGCCTCACCAGTTCGTATATATATATATATGTTGAAGAGGGCGAGGCCCGGTACTGCAGACTTGTCTAGTGCCTCACCAGTTCGTATATATATATATATGTTGAAGAGGGTGAGGCCCGGTACTGCAGACTTGTCTAGTGCCTCACCAGTTCGTATATATATGTTGAAGAGGGTGAGGCCCGGTACTGCAGACTTGTCTAGTGCCCTCACCAGTTCGTATATATATGTTGAAGAGGGTGAGGCCCGGTACTGCAGACTTGTCTAGTGCCTCACCAGTTCGTATATATATGTTGAAGAGGGTGAGGCCCGGTACTGCAGACTTGTCTAGTGCCCTCACCAGTTCATATATATATGTTGAAGAGGGTGAGGCCCGGTACTGCAGACTTGTCTAGTGCCTCACCAGTTCGTATATATATGTTGAAGAGGGTGAGGCCCGGTACTGCAGACTTGTCTAGTGCCTCACCAGTTCGTATATATATGTTGAAGAGGGTGAGGCCCGGTACTGCAGACTTGTCTAGTGCCCTCACCAGTTCATATATATATGTTGAAGAGGGTGAAGTTGTTTCCCTGCCCCACGGCCCTGTGGAAAGAAATGTGTGTTTTTTGCCCATGTTGTTTGTGTACATGGATTTTATAATGTTGTATGTTTTACCCCCAACACCACTTTCCAACAGTTTGTATAGCAGACCCTCATGCTAAATTGAGTCAAAGGCTTTTTTGAAACAAACACTTCTAATACTGTATTATATAATATTACATATATTATAGTATTCTAATGACCTCTGAGGGAGTTTCAAAGGCCTCTTAAAAGCCTTTCTGTCTCTCTCTCTATCTCGCTTTTCCTCCATCTCTCGCTTTTCTCTCTCGATCTCGCTTTTCCTCCATCCCTCTCTGTTCTCTCTCTTTTCTCTCTCTATCTCCCGCTCTTTTATCTCTCTATCTCCCTCTCTTTTCTCTCTTTATCTCGCTTTTCCTCCATCTCTCTCTTTTCTCTCTCTATCTCCCTCTCTTTTCTCTCTCTATCTCCCTCTCTTTTCTCTCTCTATCTCCCTCTCTTTTCTCTCTCTATCTCCCTCTCTTTTCTCTCTCTATCTCCCTTTCTTTTCACTCTCTCCCTTTTCCTCCATCTCTCTCTATCTCCCTTTTTCCCCATCTCTCTCTTTCTCCTCACATCTTTCTCTCTCTTTTCTCTCTCTTTTCTTTCTCTCTCTCTCTCTTTCTCCCTATTTCTGTCTTTCTCTCCACGACAGCTTATATTTGACCAGAGAAAACAGTGAAAACTAAATACAACTCATGTTTTATCTCCCTGTAGAGTTAGTACTCAAACCAGAGCCCTACTTTCTACTGTCTACAATACTTATACTTATTAATCTCCTTCAATACTTATACTAATTAATCTCCTTCAATACTTATACTAATTAATCTCCTTCAATACTTATACTAATTAATCTCTTTCAATACTCCAAATTACACCCTTCTTCTTACATGGTTAAAAGAAGTGCACGAGAGCTCTATGGACCCTGGTTAAAAGAAGTGCACTAGAGCTCTATGGACCCTGGTTAAAAGAAGTGCACTAGAGCCCTATGGACCCTGGTTAAAAGAAGTGCACTAGAGCTCTATGGACCCTGGTTAAAAGAAGTGCACTAGAAAGGGAATAGGGTGCCATTTTGGGATCCGTCCCGTATCTCTGACCCTCTCTGACCCTCTCTGGCCCTCTCTGACCCTCTCTGACCCTATCTGACCCTCTCTGGCTCTCTGACCCTCTCTGACCCTCTCTGACCCTCTCTGGCCCTCTCTGGCCCTCTCTGTCTCTCTCTGGCTCTCTCTGACCCTCTGACCCTCTCTGACACTCTCTGGCTCTCTGACCCTCTCTGACCCTCTCTGACCCTCTCTGGCCCTCTCTGACCCTCTCTGACCCTCTCTGGCCCTCTCTGGCCCTCTGTCCCTCTGACCCTCTGACCCTCTCTGGCTCTCTGACCCTCTCTGACCCTCTCTGGCCCTCTCTGACCCTCTCTGACACTCTCTGGCTCTCTGGCTCTCTGACCCTCTCTGACCCTCTCTGACCCTCTCTGACCCTCTCTGGCCCTCTCTGACCCTCTCTGTCCCTCTGACCCTCTCTGACACTCTCTGGCTCTCTGGCTCTCTGACCCTCTCTGACCCTCTCTGACCCTCTCTGACCCTCTCTGGCCCTCTCTGACCCTCTCTGTCCCTCTGACCCTCTCTGGCTCTCTCTGACCCTCTCTGGCTCTCTGACCTTCTCTGACCCTCTCTGGCCCTCTCTGCCCCTCTCTGTCCCTCTGACCCTCTCTGGGTCTCTCTGACCCTCTGACCCTCTCTGACCCTCTCTGACCCTCTGACCCTCTCTGGCCCTCTCTGGCCCTCTCTGACCCTCTCTGACCCTCTCTGACCCCCTCTGACCCTCTCTGACCCTCTCTGACCCTCTCTGGCCCTCTCTGACCCTCTCTGGCCCTCTCTGACCCTCTCTGACCCTCTCTGGCTCTCTGACCCTCTCTGACCCTCTGATGGCTTTCTGATGACATGGATTAAATTATCCTGCCCAGCGCTATCTGCATGGCTTCACTGTAGACTGTGGAGATGGTGTAACTGAAACTCTCTCCCTCTCTCTCTCTGTGTGTGTGTGTGTGTGTGTGTGTGTGTGTGTGTGTGTGTGTGTGTGTGTGTGTGTGTGTGTGTGTGTGTGTGTGTGTGTGTGTGTGTGTGTGTGTGTGTGTGTGTGTGTGTGTGTGTGTGTGTGTGTGTGTGTGTGTGTGTGTGTGTGTGTGTGTGTGTGTGTGTGTGTGTGTGTGTGTGTAGGAGCTACATTTGACGTAGCCATGCGTTTCCTGTACGAGTGTCCCTGGAAGAGACTCCAGGAGCTGAGGACCTTAGTCCCCAACGTTCCCTTTCAGATGTTACTGAGAGGAGCTAACGCTGTGGGATACACTAACTACCCTGATAACGCAGTGTTCAAGTGAGAGGACACACACACACACACACACAATCAAACTCTGATTCAGAGGGGTTTGGGTTAAATACGGAAAGACACATTTCAGTTGAATGCATTCGGTTGTACAACTGACTAGGTACCCCCCTTCCCCTTTCCCTAATGCTGTAAGGCATGGGAAGGGAACTATATTCAACCACAGGCTGATTTTTGTCTCAGCGGATGTTCAGGGGGCCGGAACATGATTATAATCATTTGTAAGCAGGCAAATTGACCACAACTAAACCCCAAAAAAAGAGATTACATTTGAAACAAATTTTCATACCTTGATCACATTCTGATGACTATTTATTTTTGTCTGAATACTTGGCAACACCTAAATTAAACATATTTTTATCTGAATTCCTGGTGATTTTACAGTCTTTCTATTTTTAACCTCAAACTTTAAAATGTTTTGAACTGTCATCCAAAATGTCATTCCAAGTCAGAAACATCTTTCTACAACTCTGATGTCATGATTTGACCTTGTTTTTTTCCCCCTGAGTTTCCAGTTGTCTTTTAATAAAGGACCAACACGACAACCTTGAGAGCTCATTCCCAACGACACATAATAATAAGATAGATCATACTCTTTTTATTAAAAAGCGTTAGCCAACTACTGGTGTTGTTCTGTCTGTAGTGTTGGCCGTGACTGTGTTAGCCAACTACTGGTGTTGTTCTGTCTGTAGTGTTGGACGTGACTGTGTTAGCCAACTACTGGTGTTGTTCTGTCTGTAGTGTTGGCCGTGACTGTGTTAGCCAACTACTGGTGTTGTTCTGTCTGTAGTGTTGGCCGTGACTGTGTTAGCCAACTACTGGTGTTGTTCTGTCTGTAGTGTTGGACGTGACTGTGTTAGCCAACTACTGGTGTTGTTCTGTCTGTAGTGTTGGCCGTGACTGTGTTAGCCAACTACTGGTGTTGTTCTGTCTGTAGTGTTGGACGTGACTGTGTTAGCCAACTACTGGTGTTGTTCTGTCTGTAGTGTTGGACGTGACTGTGTTAGCCAACTACTGGTGTTGTTCTGTCTGTAGTGTTGGACGTGACTGTGTTAGCCAACTACTGGTGTTGTTCTGTCTGTAGTGTTGGACGTGACTGTGTTAGCCAACTACTGGTGTTGTTCTGTCTGTAGTGTTGGACGTGACTGTGTTAGCCAACTCCTGGTGTTGTTCTGTCTGTAGTGTTGGACGTGACTGTGTTAGCCAACTACTGGTGTTGTTCTGTCTGTAGTGTTGGACGTGACTGTGTTAGCCAACTACTGGTGTTGTTCTGTCTGTAGTGTTGGACGTGACTGTGTTAGCCAACTACTGGTGTAGTTCTGTCTGTAGTGTTGGACGTGACTGTGTTAGCCAACTACTGGTGTTGTTCTGTCTGTAGTGTTGGACGTGACTGTGTTAGCCAACTACTGGTGTTGTTCTGTCTGTAGTGTTGGACGTGACTGTGTTAGCCAACTACTGGTGTAGTTCTGTCTGTAGTGTTGGACGTGACTGTGTTAGCCAACTACTGGTGTTGTTCTGTCTGTAGTGTTGGACGTGACTGTGTTAGCCAACTACTGGTGTTGTTCTGTCTGTAGTGTTGGACGTGACTGTGTTAGCCAACTACTGGTGTTGTTCTGTCTGTAGTGTTGGACGTGACTGTGTTAGCCAACTACTGGTGTTGTTCTGTCTGTAGTGTTGGACGTGACTGTGTTAGCCAACTACTGGTGTTGTTCTGTCTGTAGTGTTGGACGTGACTGTGTTAGCCAACTACTGGTGTAGTTCTGTCTGTAGTGTTGGACGTGACTGTGTTAGCCAACTACTGGTGTTGTTCTGTCTGTAGTGTTGGACGTGACTGTGTTAGCCAACTACTGGTGTTGTTCTGTCTGTAGTGTTGGACGTGACTGTGTTAGCCAACTACTGGTGTTGTTCTGTCTGTAGTGTTGACGTGACTGTGTTAGCCAACTACTGGTGTTGTTCTGTCTGTAGTGTTGGACGTGACTGTGTTAGCCAACTACTGGTGTAGTTCTGTCTGTAGTGTTGGACGTGACTGTGTTA
>NC_068455.1:76632661-76640161 GCF_023373465.1 Oncorhynchus keta | reverse complement strand
CTACCGACGGAAATGCACGAGGTGGTTAACAACAGACCTCCATCCTATGCTAGCTTGCTACCGATGGCCTGGCTAGCTGTCTAAATCGCCGTGACCCCCAACCAACCTCACTACTCACTGGACCCTTATGATCACTCGACTAAGCATGCCTCTCCTTAATGTCAATATGCCTTGTCCATTGCTGTTCTGGTTAGTGTTTATTGGCTTATTCCACTGTAGAGCCTCTAGTCCTGCTCACTATACCTTATCCAACCTATTAGTTCCACCTCCCACACATGCAATGACATCACCTGGTTTCAATTATGTTTCTAGAGATAATATCTCTCTCTCTGTATTCACATCCTACCATACCTTTGTCTGTACATTATACCTTGAAGCTATTTTATCGCCCCTAGAAAACTCCTTTTACTCTGTTCCGGACGTACTAGACGACCAATTCTCATAGGTTTTAACCGTACCCTTATCCTACTCCCCCTCTGTTCCTCTGGTGATATAGAGGTTAATCCAGGCCCTGCAGTGCCTAGCTCCACTCCTATTCCCCAGGCGCTCTCTTTTGATGACTTCTGTAAACATAATAGCCTTGGTTTCATGCATGTTAACATGAGAAGCCTCCTCCATAAGTTTGTTTTATTCACTGCTTTAGCACACTCTGCAAACCTGGATGTTCTAGCTGTGTCTGAATCCTGGCTAAGGAAGACCAACAAAAATTCTGAAATCTCCATCCCTAACTACAACATTTTCAGACAAGATAGAATGGGGGCGGTTTGGAATCTACTGTAAAGATAGCCTGCAGAGTTCTGTCCTACTATCCAGGTCTGTACCCAAACAATTTGAACTTATACTTTTAAAAATCCACCTCTCTAAAAACAAGTCTCTCACTCTGCTATAGACCACCCTCTGCCCCCAGCTGTGCTCTGGACACCATATGTGAACTGATTGCCCCCCATCTATCTTCAGAGCTCGTGCTGCTAGACGACCTAAACTGGAACATGCTTAACACCCCAGCCATCCTACAATCTAAACTTGATGCCCTCAATCTCACACAAATTATCAATGAACCTACCAGGTACCACCCCAAAGCCATAAACACAGGCACCCTCATAGATATCACCCTAACCAACTTGCCCTCTAAATACACCTCTGCAGTTACTAGAGAGTTACCAGACAGTTACTAGACATAGCAGAAACGGCTCTAACAGAGAAACAACCACTGCCCTTCAATCTAACTCTCTATTCATCTACTTCTCTCCTTCTCTTTCTCTCTCTCAACCTCTTCATCCCTCCATCTACTTCTCTCCTTCTCTTTCTCTCTCTCTACCTCTTCATCCCTCCATCTGTCCTCTCCAGGACATGGCCGGTCTGTTGAAGCCGGAGTCCAGCCGTATCCTGATCAGTGCTCTGCGTGATCGTTATCCTGACGTTCCCATCCACGTCCACACACACGACACAGCAGGGGCTGGAGTAGCCGCTATGCTGGCCTGCGCTGAGGCCGGGGCCGACGTAGTGGATGTCGCGGTGGGTAACACACACGCACACGCACACGCACACACGCACGCACATGCACACACACACACACAGACACGCACACACACACACAAACACACGCACACACACACACACGCGCGCATGCACACAGGCACGCACGCGCACGCACGCGCGCACGCACAGGCACACACACGCACGCACATACACTCGCACACATGCACACACACACACGCACACGCACACGCACACGCACATGCACACGCACACACACACACACACGCACTAACTATTAATATGTTGTCGAAGGTGGACTCCATGGCAGGGATGACGTCACAGCCCAGCATGGGAGCCATGGTGGCCTGCACCAAAGGAACCAAACTCGACACTGGTATGTGATTGGCCCACGGCCCTGTCAATCAGTATGGAGACCGCCTCTATATACCAATCAGAGCCCATTCCAAAATGTCTGTATTGGACAGAGCCCGTCCACTCGATTAGTCCGATTAATCAATAGCTAAGATTTACTGACTGACTAACCGATTGATCGATTGAAATCCAAATCGCATCACCAGCAGATGAAAGCTACAACCTTAGTCTGCCTGTCTATCAGCTGGGTCCTACTGCAGTCTGCCTGTCTATCAGCTGGGTCCTACTGCAGTCTGCCTGTCTATCAGCTGGGTCCTACTGCAGTCTGCCTGTCTATCAGCTGGGTCCTACTGCAGTCTGCCTGTCTATCAGCTGGGTCCTACTGCAGTCTGCCTGTCTATCAGCTGGGTCCTACTGCAGTCTGCCTGTCTATCAGCTGGTTCCTACTGCAGTCTGCCTGTCTATCAGCTGGGTCCTACTGCAGTCTGCCTGTCTATCAGCTGGGTCCTACTGCAGTCTGCCTGTCTATCAGCTGGGTCCTACTGCAGTCTGCCTGTCTATCAGCTGGGTCCTACTGCAGTCTGCCTGTCTATCAGCTGGTTCCTACTGCAGTCTCCCTGTCTATCAGCTGGTTCCTACTGCAGTCTGCCTGTCTATCAGCTGGTTCCTACTGCAGTCTGCCTGCCTATCAGCTGGGTCCTACTGCAGTCTGCCTGTCTATCAGCTAGGTCCTACTGCAGTCTCCCTGTCTATCAGCTGGGTCCTACTGCAGTCTGGCTGTCTATCAGCTGGGTCCTACTGCAGTCTGCCTGTCTATCAGCTGGGTCCTACTGCAGTCTGGCTGTCTATCAGCTGGGTCCTACTGCAGTCTGCCTGTCTATCAGCTGGTTCCTACTGCAGTCTGCCTGTCTATCAGCCGGTTCCTACTGCAGTCTGCCTGTCTATCAGCTGGTTCCTACTGCAGTCTGCCTGTCTATCAGCCGGTTCCTACTGCAGTCTGCCTGTCTATCAGCTGGTTCCTACTGCAGTCTGCCTGTCTATCAGCTGGTTCCTACTGCAGTCTGCCTGTCTATCAGCTGGGTCCTACTGCAGTCTGCCTGTCTATCAGCTGGGTCCTACTGCAGTCTGCCTGTCTATCAGCTGGTTCCTACTGCAGTCTGCCAGTCAATCAGGGTTCCTACTGCAGTCTGCCTGTCTATCAGCTGGTTCCTATCAGTCTGCCTGTCTATCAGCTGGGTCCTACTGCAGTCTGCCTGTCTATCAGCTGGTTCCTACTGCAGTCTGCCTGTCTATCAGCTGGTTCCTACTGCAGTCTGCCTGTCTATCAGCTGGTTCCTACTGCAGTCTGCCTGTCTATCAGATCCTACTGCAGTCTGCCTGTTCTATCAGCTGGCCTATCAGATATTTCCTACTGCAGTCTGCCTGTCTATCAGCTGGTTCCTATGCAGCTGCAGTCTGCCTGTCTATCAGCTGGGTCCTACTGCAGTCTGCCTGTCTATCAGCTGGGTCCTACTGCAGTCTGCCTGTCTATCAGCTGGGTCCTGCACTGTCTATCAGTCTGCAGTCTGCCTGTCTATCAGCTGGGTCCTACTGCAGTCTGCCTCTGTCCTACTGCAGTCTGCCTGCTCAGCTGGTCCTACTGCAGTCTGCCTGTCTATCAGCTGGGTCCTACTGCAGTCTGCCTGTCTATCAGCTGGGTCCTACTGCAGTCTGCCTGTCTATCAGCTGGGTCCTACTGCAGTCTGCCTGTCTATCAGCTGGTTCCTACTGCAGTCTGCCTGTCTATCAGCTGGGTCCTACTGCAGTCTGCCTGTCTATCAGCTGGGTCCTACTGCAGTCTGCCTGTCTATCAGCTGGGTCCTACTGCAGTCTGCCTGTCTATCAGCTGGGTCCTACTGCAGTCTGCCTGTCTATCAGCTGGTTCCTACTGCAGTCTCCCTGTCTATCAGCTGGTTCCTACTGCAGTCTGCCTGTCTATCAGCTGGTTCCTACTGCAGTCTGCCTGCCTATCAGCTGGGTCCTACTGCAGTCTGCCTGTCTATCAGCTGGGTCCTACTGCAGTCTCCCTGTCTATCAGCTGGGTCCTACTGCAGTCTGGCTGTCTATCAGCTGGGTCCTACTGCAGTCTGGCTGTCTATCAGCTGGGTCCTACTGCAGTCTGGCTGTCTATCAGCTGGGTCCTACTGCAGTCTGCCTGTCTATCAGCTGGTTCCTACTGCAGTCTGCCTGTCTATCAGCCGGTTCCTACTGCAGTCTGCCTGTCTATCAGCTGGTTCCTACTGCAGTCTGCCTGTCTATCAGCCGGTTCCTACTGCAGTCTGCCTGTCTATCAGCTGGTTCCTACTGCAGTCTGCCTGTCTATCAGCTGGTTCCTACTGCAGTCTGCCTGTCTATCAGCTGGGTCCTACTGCAGTCTGCCTGTCTATCAGCTGGGTCCTACTGCAGTCTGCCTGTCTATCAGCTGGTTCCTACTGCAGTCTGCCTGTCAATCAGCTGGTTCCTACTGCAGTCTGCCTGTCTATCAGCTGGTTCCTACTGCAGTCTGCCTGTCTATCAGCTGGGTCCTACTGCAGTCTGCCTGTCTATCAGCTGGTTCCTACTGCAGTCTGCCTGTCTATCAGCTGGTTCCTACTGCAGTCTGCCTGTCTATCAGCTGGTTCCTACTGCAGTCTGCCTGCCTATCAGATCTTTTCTACTGCAGTCTGCCTGTCTATCAGCTGGTTCCTACTGCAGTCTGCCTGCCTATCAGATATTTTCTACTGCAGTCTGCCTGTCTATCAGCTGGTTCCTACTGCAGTCTGCCTGTCTATCGGCTGGTTCCTACTGCAGTCTGCCTGTCTATCAGCTGGGTCCTACTGCAGTCTGCCTGTCAATCAGCTGGGTCCTACTGCAGTCTGCCTGTCTATCAGCTGGGTCCTACTGCAGTCTGCCTGTCTATCAGCTGGTTCCTACTGCAGTCTGCCTGTCTATCAGCTGGGTCCTACTGCAGTCTGGCTGTCTATCAGCTGGGTCCTACTGCAGTCTGCCTGTCTATCAGCTGGGTCCTACTGCAGTCTGGCTGTCTATCAGCTGGGTCCTACTGCAGTCTGCCTGTCTATCAGCTGGTTACTACTGCAGTCTGCTTGTCTATCGGCTGGTTCCTACTGCAGTCTGCCTGTCTATCAGCTGGTTCCTACTGCAGTCTGCCTGTCAA
The DNA here is from genome assembly GCF_023373465.1 of Oncorhynchus keta. Classification (NCBI taxonomy): domain Eukaryota; kingdom Metazoa; phylum Chordata; class Actinopteri; order Salmoniformes; family Salmonidae; genus Oncorhynchus; species Oncorhynchus keta. The sequence goes on along the minus strand of NC_068455.1, from coordinate 76,635,117 downwards.
TCAGCTGGGTCCTACTGCAGTCTGCCTGTCTATCAGCTGGGTCCTACTGCAGTCTGCCTGTCAATCAGCTGGGTCCTACTGCAGTCTGCCTGTCTATCAGCTGGGTCCTACTGCAGTCTGCCTGTCTATCAGCTGGTTCCTACTGCAGTCTGCCTGTCTATCAGTCATTGAAAACCACATTCATTAATTTGTCAATTTGACCTTTATTTAACCATTATTTAACCTTTATTTAACCTTTATTTAACCTTTATTTAACCATTATTTAACCATTATTTAACCTTTATTTAACCATTATTTAACCTTTATTTAACCTTTATTTAACCTTTATTTAACATTTATTTAACCATTATTTAACCTTTATTTAACCTTTAACCTTTATTTAACCATTATTCACAGCCTGGTGTGATACAGCCTAGAATCGAACCAAGGTCTGTAATGACGCCTCTGAGATGACTGATCACTGAGATGCAGTGCCATAGAACGCTGTGCCACTCGGGAGCCCAGAAGGGAGGAGGGAGGAGAGGGGAGGCAGAAGGGGAGAGGGAGGAGGGAGGAGAGGGTGAAGGGGAGAGGGAGGAGAGGGGAGAGGGTGAAGAGGAGAGGGGAGAGGGTGAAGGAGGGAGGAGAGGGTGAAGGGGAGAGGGAGGAGAGGGGAGAGGGTGAAGGGGAGAGGGAGGAGGGAGGAGGGAGGAGAGGGTGAAGGGATGAGGGAGGGATGAGAGGGTGAAGGGGAGAGGGGAGGCAGAAGGGGAGAGAGAGGAGAGGGGAGGCAGAAGGGGAGAGGGAGGAGGGAGGAGAGGGTGAAGGGATGAGGGAGGGATGAGAGGGTGAAGGGGAGAGGGAGGAGAGGGGAGGCAGAAGGGGAGAGGGAGGAGAGGGTGAAGGGATGAGGGAGGGATGAGAGGGTGAAGGGGAGAGGGAGGAGAGGGGAGGCAGAAGGGGAGAGGAAGGAGAGGGGAGGCAGAAGGGGAGAGGGAGGGGGGAGGAGAGGGTGAAGGGGAGAGGGAGGAGAGGGGAGGCAGAAGGGGAGAGGGAGGAGAGGGTGAAGGGGAGAGGGAGGAGAGGGGGGTGAAAATGTGTAATGAGGAAGGGCATGGAGAGATGTTTACACAATCATTTACAGTGTAACTGACAGATGAGAGGAAGGGAGGGAGGGGGTCAGAATGGGGGTTGGAGGAAGGGAGGGAGGGGGTCAGAATGGGGGTTGGAGGAAGGGAGGGAGGGGGTCAGAATGGGGGTTGGAGGAAGGGAGGGAGGGGGTCAGAATGGGGGTTGGAGGAAGGGAGGGAGGGAGGAAGGGAGGGAGGGAGGAAGGGAGTCAGAATGGGGGTTGGAGGAAGGGAGAGAGGGGGTCAGAATGGGGGTTGGAGGAAGGGAGAGAGGGGGTCAGAATGGGGGTTGGAGGAAGGGAGGGAGGGGGTCAGAATGGGGGTTGTAGGAAGGGAGGGAGGGGGTCAGAATGGGGGTTGGAGGAAGGGAGGGAGGGGGTCAGAATGGGGGTTGGAGGAAGGGAGGGAGGGGTCAGAATGTGAAATAATAATAATAGTAATAATACTAATAATAATAATAATAATAATAATAATAAGTAATAATACTACTACTAATAATAATAATAATAATAATAATAATAATAATAATAATGATAATAATAATAATAATAATAATAATAATAATAATAATAATAATAAACAATAACAGTTCCAACAGAATAAAGATGTCATTAATGTGCAAATAGTTAAAGTACAAAAAGGGAAAATAAATAAGCATAAATATGGGTTGTATTTATAATGTGGGTTGTATTTATAATGTGGGTTGTATTTACAACGTGGGTTGTGTTTACAATGTGGGTTGTATTTACAGTGGTGTTTGTTCTTCACTGGTTGACCTTTTCTGGTGGCAACAGGTCACACATCTTGCTGCTGGGATGGAACACTGTGGTATTTCACCCAGTAGATATGGGAGTTTATCAAAATGTGGGTTTGTTTTCAAATTCTTTGTGGATCTGTGTAATCTGAGGGGAAATATGTCTCTCTAATATGGTCATACATTTGGCAAGAATGTCAAAAACACTTTGAAATGTTTTCAGCAACTTGTATAAACGTCTCAGTCTGCAGTAAGACTATGCGATCTTGTTGTTGTGTGTGCAGTGTGTATGTAGTGTGTGTGTGTTTATGTGTGTGTGTGCGTGCGTGCGTGCATGTGTGTGTGTGTTTGTGTGTGTGTGTGTGTGTGTGTCTCTTGTCTGCAACGCTGCAGAGCAGAGTTGGTTAATTGAGTTGTCTAGAAGATGTCAGTTTATTTAGCTTGACAGCTGTAGCAGTGCACACACACACTCTCATAGACACACACACACACACACACACACTGTACACATACACACACACACACACACACACACTCTCATCGACACACACACACTCTCATAGACACACACACACACGAACTGTACACATAGA
>NC_068455.1:76545161-76625161 GCF_023373465.1 Oncorhynchus keta | reverse complement strand
GACTTGGTCCTAGAGGGAGAGGGGGTGAGGAGGTTGTTACCTAGACTTGGTCCTAGAGGGAGACGGGGAAGGGAGGTTGTGACCTAGACTTGGTCCTAGAGGGAGACGGGGTGAGGAGGTTGTTACCTAGACTTGATCCTAGAGGGAGAGGGGGAAGGGAGGTTGTTACCTAGACTTGGTCCTAGAGGGAGAGGGGTGAGGTGGTTGTTACCTAGACTTGATCCTAGAGGGGTGGGGAGGGTGTTACCTAGACTTGGTCCTAGAGGGAGAGGGGGTGAGGAGGTTGTTACCTAGACTTGGTCCTAGAGGGAGAGGGGTGAGGAGGTTGTTACCTAGACTTGGTCCTAGAGGGAGAGGGGGTGAGGAGGTTGTTACCTAGACTTGGTCCTAGAGGGAGAGGGGTGAGGAGGTTGTTACCTAGACTTGGTCCTAGAGGGAGAGGGGGTGAGGAGGTTGTTACCTAGACTTGGTCCTAGAGGGAGAGGGGTGAGGTGGTTGTTACCTAGACTTGATCCTAGAGGGGTGGGGAGGGTGTTACCTAGACTTGGTCCGAGAGGGAGAGGGGGTGAGGAGGTTGTTACCTAGACTTGGTCCTAGAGGGAGAGGGGGTGAGGAGGTTGTTACCTAGACTTGGTCCTAGAGGGAGAGGGGTGAGGTGGTTGTTACCTAGACTTGATCCTAGAGGGGTGGGGAGGGTGTTACCTAGACTTGGTCCGAGAGGGAGAGGGGGTGAGGAGGTTGTTACCTAGACTTGGTCCTAGAGGGAGAGGGGGTGAGGAGGTTGTTACCTAGACTTGGTCCTAGAGGGAGAGGGGGTGAGGAGGTTGTTACCTAGACTTGGTCCTAGAGGGAGAGGGGGTGAGGAGGTTGTTACCTAGACTTGGTCCTAGAGGGAGAGGGGGTGAGGAGGTTGTTACCTAGACTTGGTCCTAGAGGGAGAGGGGGTGAGGAGGTTGTTACCTAGACTCGGTCCTAGAGGGAGAGTGGGTGAGGAGGGTGTTACCTAGACTTGGTCCTAGAGGGAGAGGGGATGAGGAGGTTGTTACCGAGACTTGATCCTGGAGGGAGAGGGGGAAGGGAGGTTGTTACCTAGACTTGGTCCTAGAGGGAGAGGGGTGAGGTGGTTGTTACCTAGACTTGATCCTAGAGGGAGAGGGGTGAGGAGGTTGTTACCTAGACTTGGTCCTAGAGAGGTGAGGAGGTTGTTACCTACCCTTGGTCCTAGAGGGAGAGGGGTGAGGAGGTTGTTACCTAGACTTGGTCCTAGAGGGAGAGGGGGTGAGGTGGTTGTTACCTAGACTTGGTCCTAGAGGGAGAGGGGGTGAGGAGGTTGTTACCTAGACTTGGTCCTAGAGGGAGAGGGGTGAGGAGGTTGTTACCTAGACTTGGTCCTAGAGGGAGAGGGGTGAGGAGGTTGTTACCTAGACTTGGTCCTAGAGGGAGAGGGGGTGAGGAGGTTGTTACCTAGACTTGGCCCCAGAGGGAGAGGGGGTGAGGAGGTTGTTACCTAGACTTGGTCCTAGAGGGAGAGGGGGTGAGGAGGTTGTTACCTAGACTTGGTCCTAGAGGGAGAGGGGGTGAGGAGGTTGTTACCTAGACTTGGTCCTAGAGGGAGAGGGGTGAGGAGGTTGTTACCTAGACTTGGTCCTAGAGGGAGAGGGGGTGAGGAGGTTGTTACCTAGACTTGGTCCTAGAGGGAGAGGGGGTGAGGAGGTTGTTACCTAGACTTGGTCCTAGAGGGAGAGGGGGTGAGGAGGTTGTTACCTAGACTTGGTCCTAGAGGGAGAGGGGTGAGGAGGTTGTTAACTAGACTTGGTCCTAGAGGGAGACGGGGAAGGGAGGTTGTTACCTAGACTTGGTCCTAGAGGGGGTGAGGAGGTTGTTACCTAGACTTGATCCTAGAGGGAGAGGGGGTGAGGAGGTTGTTACCTAGACTTGGTCCTAGAGGGAGAGGGGGTGAGGAGGTTGTTACCTATACTTGGTCCTAGAGGGAGAGGGGGTGAGGAGGTTGTTACCTAGACTTGGTCCTAGAGGGAGAGGGGTGAGGAGGTTGTTACCTAGACTTGGTCCTAGAGGTAGAGGGTTGAGGAGGCTGTTACCTAGACTTGGTCCTAGAGGGAGAGGGGGTGAGGAGGTTGTTACCTAGACTTGGTCCTAGAGGGAGAGGGGGTCAGGAGGTTGTTACCTAGATTTATTATTATATTTATGTATTTATTATATTATTTGGTCCTAGAGGGAGAAGGGGTGAGGAGGTTGTTACCTATACTTGGTCCTAGAGGGAGAGGGGGTGAGGAGGTTGTTACCTAGACTTAGTCCTAGAGGTAGAGGGTTGAGGAGGCTGTTACCTAGACTTGGTCCTAGAGGGAGAGGGGTGAGGAGGTTGTTACCTAGACTTGATCCTGGAGGGAGAGGGGGAAGGGAGGTTGTTACCTAGACTTGGTCCTAGAGGGAGAGGGGGTGAGGAGGTTGTTACCTAGACTTGGTCCTAGAGGGAGAGGGGGTGAGGAGGTTGTTACCTAGACTTGGTCCTAGAGGGAGAGGGGTGAGGTGGTTGTTACCTAGACTTGATCCTAGAGGGGTGGGGAGGGTGTTACCTAGACTTGGTCCGAGAGGGAGAGGGGGTGAGGAGGTTGTTACCTAGACTTGGTCCTAGAGGGAGAGGGGGTGAGGAGGTTGTTACCTAGACTTGGTCCTAGAGGTAGAGGGTTGAGGAGGCTGTTACCTAGACTTGGTCCTAGAGGGAGAGGGGGTGAGGAGGTTGTTACCTAGACTTGGTCCTGGAGGGAGAGGGTGAGGAGGTTGTTACCTAGACTTGGTCCTAGAGGGAGAGGGGGTGAGGAGGTTGTTACCTAGACTTGGTCCTAGAGGGAGAGGGGTGAGGTGGTTTTTACCTAGAATTGGTCCTAGAGGGAGAGGGGGTGAGGAGGTTGTTACCTATACTTGGTCCGAGAGGGAGAGGGGGTGAGGAGGTTGTTACCTAGACTTGGTCCTAGAGGGAGAGGGGGTGAGGAGGTTGTTACCTAGACTTGGTCCTAGAGGGAGAGGGGGTGAGGAGGTTGTTACCTAGACTTGGTCCTAGAGGGAGAGGGGTGAGGAGGTTGTTACCTACCCTTGGTCCTAGAGGGAGAGGGGGTGAAGAGGTTGTCACCTAGACTTGGTCCTAGAGGGAGAGGGTTGAGGAGGTTGTTACCTAGACTTGGTCCTTGAGGGGGTGAGGAGGTTGTTACCTACCCTTGGTCCTAGAGGGAGAGGGGGTGAGGAGGTTGTTACCTAGACTTGGTCCTAGAGGGAGAGGGGGTGAGGAGGGTGTTACCTAGACTTGGTCCTAGAGGGAGAGGGGGTGAGGAGGTTGTTACCTAGACTTGGTCCTAGAGGGAGAGGGGAGGAGGTTGTTACCTAGACTTGGTCCTAGAGGGAGAGGGGTGAGGAGGTTGTTACCTACCCTTGGTCCTAGAGGGAGAGGGGTGAAGAGGTTGTCAACTAGACTTGGTCCTAGAGGGAGAGGGTTGAGAAGGTTGTTACCTAGACTTGGTCCTTGAGGGAGAGGGGTGAGGAGGTTGTTACCTACCCTTGGTCCTAGAGGGAGAGGGGGTGAAGAGGTTGTCACCTAGACTTGGTCCTAGAGGGAGAGGGGGTCAGGAGGTTGTTACCTACCCTTGGTCCTAGAGGGAGAGGGGGTGAGGAGGTTGTTACCTAGACTTGGTCCTAGAGGGAGAGGGGTGAGGAGGTTGTTACCTAGACTTGGTCCTAGAGGGGTGAGGAGGTTGTTACCTACCCTTGGTCCTAGAGGGAGAGGGGTGAGGAGGTTGTTACCTAGACTTGGTCCTAGAGGGAGAGGGGGTGAGGTGGTTGTTACCTAGACTTGGTCCTAGAGGGAGAGTGGTGAGGAGGTTGTTACCTAGACTTGGTCCTAGAGGGAGAGGGGGTGAGGAGGTTGTTACCTAGACTTGGTCCTAGAGGGAGACGGGGAAGGGAGGTTGTGACCTAGACTTGGTCCTAGAGGGAGACGGGGTGAGGAGGTTGTTACCTAGACTTGATCCTAGAGGGAGAGGGGGTGAGGGAGAGGGGGTGAGGTGGTTGTTACCTAGACTTGGTCCTAGAGGGAGAGTGGTGAGGAGGTTGTTACCTAGACTTGGTCCTAGAGGGAGAGGGAGTGAGGAGGTTGTTACCTAGACTTGGTCCTAGAGGGAGACGGGGAAGGGAGGTTGTGACCTAGACTTGGTCCTAGAGGGAGACGGGGTGAGGAGGTTGTTACCTAGACTTGATCCTAGAGGGAGAGGGGGAAGGGAGGTTGTTACCTAGACTTGGTCCTAGAGGGAGAGGGGTGAGGTGGTTGTTACCTAGACTTGATCCTAGAGGGGTGGGGAGGGTGTTACCTAGACTTGGTCCGAGAGGGAGAGGGGGTGAGGAGGTTGTTACCTAGACTTGGTCCTAGAGGGAGAGGGGGTGAGGAGGTTGTTACCTAGACTTGGTCCTAGAGGTAGAGGGTTGAGGAGGCTGTTACCTAGACTTGGTCCTAGAGGGAGAGGGGTGAGGAGGTTGTTACCTAGACTTGGTCCTAGAGGGAGAGGGGGTGAGGAGGTTGTTACCTAGACTTGGTCCTAGAGGGAGAGGGGTGAGGTGGTTTTTACCTAGAATTGGTCCTAGAGGGAGAGGGGGTGAGGAGGTTGTTACCTATACTTGGTCGGAGAGGGAGAGGGGGTGAGGAGGTTGTTACCTAGACTTGGTCCTAGAGGGAGAGGGGGTGAGGAGGTTGTTACCTAGACTTGGTCCTAGAGGGAGAGTGGGTGAGGAGGGTGTTACCTAGACTTGGTCCTAGAGGGAGAGGGGATGAGGAGGTTGTTACCTAGACTTGGTCCTGGAGGGAGAGGGGGAAGGGAGGTTGTTACCTAGACTTGGTCCTAGAGGGAGAGGGGTGAGAAGGTTGTTACCTACCCTTGGTCCTAGAGGGAGAGGGGGTGAAGAGGTTGTCACCTAGACTTGGTCCTAGAGGGAGAGGGTTGAGAAGGTTGTTACCTACCCTTTGTCCTAGAGGGAGAGGGGGTGAGGAGGTTGTTACCTAGACTTGGTCCTAGAGGGAGAGGGGGTCAGGAGGTTGTTACCTACCCCTGGTCCTAGAGGGAGAGGGGTGAGGAGGTTGTTACCTAGACATGGTCCTAGAGGGAGAGGGGTGAGGAGGTTGTTACCTAGACTTGGTCCTAGAGGGAGAGTGGTGAGGAGGTTGTTACCTAGACTTGGTCCTAGAGGGAGAGGGGTGAGGAGGTTGTTACCTAGACTTGGTCCTAGAGGGAGACGGGGAAGGGAGGTTGTGACCTAGACTTGGTCCTAGAGGGAGACGGGGTGAGGAGGTTGTTACCTAGACTTGGTCCTAGAGGGAGAGGGGTGAGGTGGTTGTTACCTAGACTTGGTCCTAGAGGTAGAGGGTTGAGGAGGCTGTTACCTAGACTTGGTCCTAGAGTGAGGAGGTTGAGGAGGTTGTTACCTAGACTTGGTCCTAGAGGGGGTGAGGAGGTTGTTACCTACCCTTGGTCCTAGAGGGAGAGGGGTGAGGAGGTTGTTACCTAGACTTGGTCCTAGAGGGAGAGGGGGTGAGGAGGTTGTTACCTAGACTTGGTCCTAGAGGGGTTAGGAGGTTGTTACCTAGCCTTGGTCCTAGAGGGAGAGGGGTGAGGAGGTTGTTACCTAGACTTGGTCCTAGAGGGGTGAGGAGGTTGTTACCTAGACTTGGTCCTAGAGGGAGAGGGGGTGAGGAGGTTGTTACCTAGACTTGGTCCTAGAGGGGGTGAGGATGTTGTTACCTAGACTTGATCCTAGAGGGAGAGGGGGTGAGGAGGTTGTTACCTATACTTGGTCCTAGAGGGAGAGGGGGTGAGGAGGTTGTTACCTAGACTTGGTCCTAGAGGGAGAGGGGGTGAGGAGGTTGTTACCTAGACTTGGTCCTAGAGGGAGAGGGGTGAGGAGGTTGTTACCTAGACTTGGTCCTAGAGGGAGAGGGTGAAGAGGTTGTTACCTAGACTTGGTCCTAGAGGGAGACGGGGAAGGGAGGTTGTTACCTAGACTTGGTCCTAGAGGGGGTGAGGAGGTTGTTACCTAGACTTGGTCCTAGAGGGAGAGGGGGTGAGGAGGTTGTTACCTATACTTGGTCCTAGAGGGAGAGGGGGTGAGGAGGTTGTTACCTAGACTTGGTCCTAGAGGGAGAGGGGGTGAGGAGGTTGTTACCTAGACTTGGTCCTAGAGGGAGAGGGGGTGAGGAGGTTGTTACCTAGACTTGGTCCTAGAGGGGGTGAGGAGGTTGTTACCTAGACTTGGTCCTAGAGGGAGAGGGGGTGAGGAGGTTGTTACCTAGACTTGGTCCTAGAGGGAGAGGGGTGAGGAGGTTGTTACCTAGACTTGGTCCTAGAGGGAGACGGGGAAGGGAGGTTGTGACCTAGACTTGGTCCTAGAGGGAGACGGGGTGAGGAGGTTGTTACCTAGACTTGGTACTAGAGGGAGAGGGGTGAGGTGGTTGTTACCTAGACTTGATCCTAGAGGGGTGGGGAGGGTGTTACCTAGACTTGGTCCGAGAGGGAGAGGGGGTGAGGAGGTTGTTACCTAGACTTGGTCCTAGAGGGAGAGGGTTGAGGAGGTTGTTACCTAGACTTGGTCCTAGAGGGAGAGGGGGTGAGGAGGTTGTTACCTAGACTTGGTCCTAGAGTGAGGAGGTTGAGGAGGTTGTTACCTAGACTTGGTCCTAGAGGGGTGAGGAGGTTGTTACCTACCCTTGGTCCTAGAGGGAGAGGGGTGAGGAGGTTGTTACCTAGACTTGGTCCTAGAGGGAGAGGGGTGAGGAGGTTGTTACCTAGACTTGGTCCTAGAGGGGTGAGGAGGTTGTTACCTACCCTTGGTCCTAGAGGGAGAGGGGTGAGGAGGTTGTTACCTAGACTTGGTCCTAGAGGGGTGAGGAGGTTGTTACCTAGACTTGGTCCTAGAGGGAGAGGGGGTGAGGAGGTTGTTACCTAGACTTGGTCCTAGAGGGAGAGGGGGTGAGGAGGTTGTTACCTAGACTTGGTCCTAGAGGGGGTGAGGAGGTTGTTACCTAGACTTGGTCCTAGAGGGAGAGGGGGTGAGGAGGTTGTTACCTAGACTTGGTCCTAGAGGGAGAGGGTGAGGTGGTTGTTACCTAGACTTGGTCCTAGAGGGAGAGGGGGTGAGGAGGTTGTTACCTATACTTGGTCCGAGAGGGAGAGGGGGTGAGGAGGTTGTTACCTAGACTTGGTCCTAGAGGGAGAGGGGGTGAGGAGGTTGTTACCTAGACTTGGTCCTAGAGGGAGAGTGGGTGAGGAGGGTGTTACCTAGACTTGGTCCTAGAGGGAGAGGGGATGAGGAGGTTGTTACCTAGACTTGATCCTGGAGGGAGAGGGGGAAGGGAGGTTGTTACCTAGACTTGGTCCTAGAGGGAGAGGGGTGAGGAGGTTGTTACCTACCCTTGGTCCTAGAGGGAGAGGGGGTGAAGAGGTTGTCACCTAGACTTGGTCCTAGAGGGAGAGGGTTGAGGAGGTTGTTACCTAGACTTGGTCCTTGAGGGGGTGAGGAGGTTGTTACCTAGACTTGGTCCTAGAGGGAGAGGGGGTCAGGAGGTTGTTACCTACCCCTGGTCCTAGAGGGAGAGGGGTGAGGAGGTTGTTACCTAGACTTGGTCCTAGAGGGAGAGGGGTGAGGAGGTTGTTACCTAGACTTGGTCCTAGAGGGAGAGGGGGTGAGGTGGTTGTTACCTAGACTTGGTCCTAGAGGGAGAGTGGTGAGGAGGTTGTTACCTAGACTTGGTCCTAGAGGGAGAGGGGTGAGGAGGTTGTTACCTAGACTTGGTCCTAGAGGGAGACGGGGAAGGGAGGTTGTGACCTAGACTTGGTCCTAGAGGGAGACGGGGTGAGGAGGTTGTTACCTAGACTTGGTACTAGAGGGAGAGGGGTGAGGTGGTTGTTACCTAGACTTGATCCTAGAGGGGTGGGGAGGGTGTTACCTAGACTTGGTCCGAGAGGGAGAGGGGGTGAGGAGGTTGTTACCTAGACTTGGTCCTAGAGGGACAGGGTGTGAGAAGGTTGTTACCTAGACTTGGTCCTAGAGGTAGAGGGTTGAGGAGGCTGTTACCTAGACTTGGTCCTAGAGTGAGGAGGTTGAGGAGGTTGTTACCTAGACTTGGTCCTAGAGGGGTGAGGAGGTTGTTACCTACCCTTGGTCCTAGAGGGAGAGGGGTGAGGAGGTTGTTACCTAGACTTGGTCCTAGAGGGAGAGGGGGTGAGGAGGTTGTTACCTAGACTTGGTCCTAGAGGGGTGAGGAGGTTGTTACCTACCCTTGGTCCTAGAGGGAGAGGGGTGAGGAGGTTGTTACCTAGACTTGGTCCTAGAGGGGTGAGGAGGTTGTTACCTAGACTTGGTCCTAGAGGGAGAGGGGTGAGGAGGTTGTTACCTAGACTTGGTCCTAGAGGGAGAGGGGGTGAGGAGGTTGTTACCTAGACTTGGTCCTAGAGGGGTGAGGAGGTTGTTACCTAGACTTGATCCTAGAGGGAGAGGGGGTGAGGAGGTTGTTACCTAGACTTGGTCCTAGAGGGAGAGGGGTGAGGTGGTTTTTACCTAGAATTGGTCCTAGAGGGAGAGGGGTGAGGTGGTTGTTACCTATACTTGGTCCGAGAGGGAGAGGGGGTGAGGAGGTTGTTACCTAGACTTGGTCCTAGAGGGAGAGGGGGTGAGGAGGTTGTTACCTAGACTTGGTCCTAGAGGGAGAGTGGGTGAGGAGGGTGTTACCTAGACTTGGTCCTAGAGGGAGAGGGGATGAGGAGGTTGTTACCTAGACTTGATCCTGGAGGGAGAGGGGGAAGGGAGGTTGTTACCTAGACTTGGTCCTAGAGGGAGAGGGGTGAGGAGGTTGTTACCTACCCTTGGTCCTAGAGGGAGAGGGGGTGAAGAGGTTGTCACCTAGACTTGGTCCTAGAGGGAGAGGGGGTGAGGAGGTTGTTACCTACCCTTGGTCCTAGAGGGAGAGGGGGTGAGGAGGTTGTTACCTAGACTTGGTCCTAGAGGGAGAGGGGGTGAGGAGGTTGTTACCTACCCCTGGTCCTAGAGGGAGAGGGGTGAGGAGGTTGTTACCTAGACATGGTCCTAGAGGGAGAGGGGTGAGGAGGTTGTTACCTAGACTTGGTCCTAGAGGGAGAGGGGGTGAGGTGGTTGTTACCTAGACTTGGTCCTAGAGGGAGAGTGGTGAGGAGGTTGTTACCTAGACTTGGTCCTAGAGGGAGAGGGGTGAGGAGGTTGTTACCTAGACTTGGTCCTAGAGGGAGACGGGGAAGGGAGGTTGTGACCTAGACTTGGTCCTAGAGGGAGACGGGGTGAGGAGGTTGTTACCTAGACTTGGTCCTAGAGGGAGAGGGGTGAGGTGGTTGTTACCTAGACTTGATCCTAGAGGGGTGGGGAGGGTGTTACCTAGACTTGGTCCGAGAGGGAGAGGGGGTGAGGAGGTTGTTACCTAGACTTGGTCCTAGAGGGAGAGGGTGTGAGAAGGTTGTTACCTAGACTTGGTCCTAGAGGTAGAGGGTTGAGGAGGCTGTTACCTAGACTTGGTCCTAGAGTGAGGAGGTTGAGGAGGTTGTTACCTAGACTTGGTCCTAGAGGGGTGAGGAGGTTGTTACCTACCCTTGGTCCTAGAGGGAGAGGGGTGAGGAGGTTGTTACCTAGACTTGGTCCTAGAGGGAGAGGGGGTGAGGTGCTTGTTACCTAGACTTGGTCCTAGAAGGGTTAGGAGGTTGTTACCTACCCTTGGTCCTAGAGGGAGAGGGGTGAGGAGGTTGTTACCTAGACTTGGTCCTAGAGGGGTGAGGAGGTTGTTACCTAGACTTGGTCCTAGAGGGAGAGGGGGTGAGGAGGTTGTTACCTAGAATTGGCCCCAGAGGGAGAGGGGTGAGGAGGTTGTTACCTAGACTTGGTCCTAGAGGGAGAGGGGTGAGGAGGCTGTTACCTAGACTTGGTCCTAGAGGGGGTGAGGATGTTGTTACCTAGACTTGATCCTAGAGGGAGAGGGGGTGAGGAGGTTGTTACCTATAATTGGTCCTAGAGGGAGAGGGGTGATGAGGTTGTTACCTAGACTTGGTCCTAGAGGGAGAGGGGTGAGGAGGTCGTTACCTAGACTTGGTCCTAGAGGGAGAGGGGGTGAGGAGGCTGTTACCTAGACTTGGTCCTAGAGGGAGAGGGGGTGAAGAGGTTGTTACCTAGACTTGGTCCTAGATGGAGACGGGGAAGGGAGGTTGTTACCTAGACTTGGTCCTAGAGGGGGTGAGGATGTTGTTACCTAGACTTGATCCTAGAGGGAGAGGGGGTGAGGAGGTTGTTACCTAGACTTGGTCCTAGAGGGAGAGGGGTGAGGAGGTTGTTACCTAGACTTGGTCCTAGAGGGAGAGGGGGTGAGGAGGTTGTTACCTAGACTTGGTCCTAGAGGGAGAGGGGTGAGGAGGCTGTTACCTAGACTTGGTCCTAGAGGGGTGAGGATGTTGTTACCTAGACTAGATCCTAGAGGGAGAGGGGGTGAGGAGGTTGTTACCTAGACTTGGTCCTAGAGGGAGAGGGGTGAGGTGGTTTTACATAGAATTGGTCCTAGAGGGAGAGGGGGTGAGGAGGTGGTTACCTATACTTGGTCCGAGAGGGAGAGGGGTGAGGAGGTTGTTACCTATACTTGGTCGGAGAGGGAGAGGGGGTGAGGAGGTTGTTACCTAGACTTGGTCCTAGAGGGAGAGTGGGTGAGGAGGGTGTTACCTTGACGTGGTCCTAGAGGGAGAGGGGATGAGGAGGTTGTTACCTAGACTTGGTCCTGGAGGGAGAGGGGGAAGGGAGGTTGTTACCTAGACTTGGTCCTAGAGGGAGAGGGGTGAGGAGGTTGTTACCTACCCTTGGTCCTAGAGGGAGAGGGGGTGAAGAGGTTGTCACCTAGACTTGGTCCTAGAGGGAGAGGGGTGAGGAGGTTGTTACCTACCCTTGGTCCTAGAGGGAGAGGGGGTGAGGAGGTTGTTACCTAGACTTGGTCCTAGAGGGAGAGGGGTGAGGAGGTTGTTACCTAGACTTGGTCCTAGAGGGAGTGGGGGTGAGGAGGTTGTTACCTAGACTTGGTCCTAGAGGGAGAGGGGGTGAGGAGGTTGTTACCTAGACTTGGTCCTAGAGGGAGAGGGGGTGAGGAGGTTGTTACCTAGACTTGGTCCTAGAGGGAGACGGGGAAGGGAGGTTGTTACCTAGACTTGGTCCTAGAGGGAGACGGGGTGAGGAGGTTGTTACCTAGACTTGGTCCTAGAGGGAGAGGGGTTGAGGAGGTTGTTACCTAGACTTGGTCCTAGAGGGAGAGGGGTGAGGTGGTTGTTACCTAGACTTGATCCTAGAGGGGTGGGAGGGTGTTACCTAGACTTGGTCCTAGAGGGAGAGGGGTGAGGAGGTTGTTACCTAGACTTGGTCCTAGAGGGAGAGGGGGTGAGGAGGTTGTTACCTAGACTTGGTCCTAGAGGGAGACGGGGTGAGGAGGTTGTTACCTAGACTTGGTCCTAGAGGGAGAGGGGGTGAGGAGGTTGTTACCTAGACTTGGTCCTAGAGGGAGAGGGGGAAGGGAGGTTGTTACCTAGACTTGGTCCTAGAGGGAGAGGGGGAAGGGAGGTTGTTACCTAGACTTGGTCCTAGAGGGAGAGGGGGAAGGGAGGTTGTTACCTAGACTTGGTCCTAGAGGGAGAGGGGGAAGGGAGGTTGTTACCTAGACTTGGTCCTAGAGGGAGAGGGGGAAGGGAGGTTGTTACCTAGACTTGGTCCTAGAGGGAGAGGGGGTGAGGAGGTTGTTACCTAGACTTGGTCCTAGAGGGAGAGGGGGAGAGGAGGTTGTTACCTAGACTTGGTCCTAGAGGGAGACGGGGAAGGGAGGTTGTTACCTAGACTTGGTCCTAGAGGGAGACGGGGAAGGGAGGTTGTTACCTAGACTTGGTCCTAGAGGGGGTGAGGAGGTTGTTACCTAGACTTGGTCCTAGAGGGAGAGGGGGTGAGGAGGTTGTTACCTAGACTTGGTCCTAGAGGGAGAGGGGTGAGGAGGTTGTTACCTAGACTTGGTCCTAGAGGGGGTGAGGAGGTTGTTACCTAGACTTGGTCCTAGAGGGAGAGGGGGTGAGGAGGTTGTCACCTAGACTTGGTCCTAGAGGGCGAGTGGTGAGGAGGTTGTTACCTAGACTTGATCCTGGAGGGAGAGGGGGAAGGGAGGTTGTTACCTAGACTTGGTCCTAGAGGGAGAGGGGTGAGGAGGTTGTTACCTACCCTTGGTCCTAGAGGGAGAGGGGGTGAAGAGGTTGTCACCTAGACTTGGTCCTAGAGGGAGAGGGGTGAGGAGGTTGTTACCTACCCTTGGTCCTAGAGGGAGAGGGGGTGAGGAGGTTGTTACCTAGACTTGGTCCTAGAGGGAGAGGGGGTGAGGAGGTTGTTACCTAGACTTGGTCCTAGAGGGAGAGGGGTGAGGAGGTTGTTACCTAGACTTGGTCCTAGAGGGAGTGGGGGTGAGGAGGTTGTTACCTAGACTTGGTCCTAGAGGGAGAGGGGGTGAGGAGGTTGTTACCTAGACTTGGTCCTAGAGGGAGAGGGGTGAGGAGGTTGTTACCTAGACTTGGTCCTAGAGGGAGACGGGGAAGGGAGGTTGTTACCTAGACTTGGTCCTAGAGGGAGACGGGGTGAGGAGGTTGTTACCTAGACTTGGTCCTAGAGGGAGAGGGGTTGAGGAGGTTGTTACCTAGACTTTGTCCTAGAGGGAGAGGGGTGAGGTGGTTGTTACCTAGACTTGATCCTAGAGGGATGGGGACGGTGTTACCTAGACTTGGTCCTAGAGGGAGAGGGGTGAGGATGTTGTTACCTAGACTTGGTCCTAGAGGGAGAGGGGGTGAGGAGGTTGTTACCTAGACTTGGTCATAGAGGGAGACGGGTGAGGAGGTTGTTACCTCGACTTGGTCCTAGAGGGAGAGGGGTGAGGAGGTTGTTACCTAGACTTGGTCCTAGAGGGAGAGGGGGAAGGGAGGTTGTTACCTAGACTTGGTCCTAGAGGGAGAGGGGGAAGGGAGGTTGTTACCTAGACTTGGTCCTAGAGGGAGAGGGGGAAGGGAGGTTGTTACCTAGACTTGGTCCTAGAGGGAGAGGGGGAAGGGAGGTTGTTACCTAGACTTGGTCCTAGAGGGAGAGGGGGAAGGGAGGTTGTTACCTAGACTTGGTCCTAGAGGGAGAGGGGGTGAGGAGGTTGTTAGCTAGACTTGGTCCTAGAGGGAGAGGGGGAAGGGAGGTTGTTACCTAGACTTGGTCCTAGAGGGAGACGGGGAAGGGAGGTTGTTACCTAGACTTGGTCCTAGAGGGAGACGGGGAAGGGAGGTTGTTACCTAGACTTGGTCCTAGAGGGGGTGAGGAGGTTGTTACCTAGCCTTGGTCCTAGAGGGAGAGGGGTGAGGAGGTTGTTACCTAGACTTGGTCCTAGAGGGAGAGGGGTGAGGAGGTTGTTACCTAGACTTGGTCCTAGAGGGGGTGAGGAGGTTGTTACCTAGACTTGGTCCTAGAGGGAGAGGGGTGAGGAGGTTGTTACCTAGACTTGGTCCTAGAGGGGGTGAGGAGGTTGTTACCTAGACTTGGTCCTAGAGGGGGTGAGGAGGGTGTTACCAAGACTTGGTCCTAGACTTGTCGCTCCTGAAGCGCTTGCCATGCGGTAGCCTGGATATAAGATACAAGACGTGCTCTAGTAGTTTTTACTGGAGGTGTGACACTGGGCGAAAGTCCAAACTGACGTTGTCTGAAAATGGCACCATATCCTCCATTAAGTGCACTACTTCTGTGGAGTGTACCAGGGGTCAGGGGTTAACTGTGTGGCTGACTGTGGAGTGTACCAGGGGTCAGGGGTTAACTGTGTGGGTGACTGTGGAGTGTACCAGGGGTCAGGGGTTAACTGTGTGGCTGACTGTGGAGTGTACCAGGGGTCAGGGGTTAACTGTGTGGCTGACTGTGGAGTGTACCAGGGGTCAGGGGTTAACTGTGTGGCTGACTGTGGAGTGTACCAGGGGTCAGGGGTTAACTGTATGGGTGACTGTGGAGTGTACCAGGGGTCAGGGGTTAACTGTATGGGTGACTGTGGAGTGTACCGGGGTCAGGGGTTAACTGTGTGGCTGACTGTGGAGTGTACCAGGGGTCAGGGGTTAACTGTGTGGCTAACTGTGGAGTGTACCAGGGGTCAGGGGTTAACTGTATGGGTGACTGTGGAGTGTACCGGGGTCAGGGGTTAACTGTGTGGCTGACTGTGGAGTGTACCAGGGGTCAGGGGTTAACTGTATGGGTGACTGTGGAGTGTACCGGGGTCAGGGGTTAACTGTGTGGCTGACTGTGGAGTGTACCAGGGGTCAGGGGTTAACTGTGTGGCTGACTGTGGAGTGTACCAGGGGTCAGGGGTTAACTGTGTGGCTGACTGTGGAGTGTACCAGGGGTCAGGGGTTAACTGTGTGGCTGACTGTGGAGTGTACCAGGGGTCAGGGGTTAACTGTGTGGGTGACTGTGGAGTGTACCAGGGGTCAGGGGTTAACTGTGTGGCTGACTGTGGAGTGTACCAGGGGTCAGGGGTTAACTGTATGGGTGACTGTGGAGTGTACCAGGGGTCAGGGGTTAACTGTATGGGTGACTGTGGAGTGTACCAGGGGTCAGGGGTTAACTGTATGGGTGACTGTGGAGTGTACCGGGGGTCAGGGGTTAACTGTGTGGCTGACTGTGGAGTGTACCAGGGGTCAGGGGTTAACTGTATGGGTGACTGTGGAGTGTACCGGGGGTCAGGGGTTAACTGTGTGGGTGACTGAGACGTGTTATAATGCATGTCCTTGTCTTGATAGTGTTTGTCTCTGCAGTCTGTCTGTGGTCCAAGTCTTTGTTTGTTTCAAATCTTTTCTGCATCGGATATTTAAGATCTACTGTTCTCCTTCTCTCGTCCCTCTCATCGTGCCTTCTCTCGTCCCTCTCATTGTGCCTTCTCTCGTCCCTCTCATTGTGCCGTCTCTCCTCCCTCTCATCGTGCCCTGTCTCCTCCCTCTCACCGTGCCGTGTCTCCTCCCTCTCATCGTGCCCTGTCTCCTCCCTCTCATCGTGCCCTGTCTCCTCCCTCTCATCGTGCCCTGTCTCCTCCCTCTCATCGTGCCCTCCCTCTCATCGTGCCGTGCCTTCTCCTCCATCTCATCGTGCCCTGTCCCTCTCAACCCTCTCATCGTGCCCTGTCTCCTCCCTCTCCATCGTGCCCTCACTCTCATCGTGCCCTGTCTCCAACCCTCTCGTGTCGTGCCCTGTCTCCTCCCTCTCATCGTGCCCTGTCTCCTCCCTCTCATCGTGCCCTGTCTCCTCCCTCTCATCGTGCCCTGTCTCCTCCCTCTCATCGTGCCCTGTCTCCTCCCTCTCATCGTGCCCTGTCTCCTCCCTCTCATCGTGCCCTGTCTCCTCCCTCTCATCGTGCCCTGTCTCCAACCCTCTCATCGTGCCCTGTCTCCTCCCTCTCATCGTGCCCTGTCTCCTCCCTCTCATCGTGTCTCCTCCCCTGTGTCCAACCCTCTCATCGTGCCCTGTCTCCAACCCTCTCAACGTGCCCTGTGTCCAACCCTCTCATCGTGCCCTGTCTCCTCCCTCTCATCGTGCCCTGTCTCCTCCCTCTCATCGTGCCCTGTCTCCTCCCTCTCATCGTGCCCTGTCTCCTCCCTCTCATCGTGCCCTGTCTCCTCCCTCTCATTGTGCCCTGTCTCCTCCCTCTCATCGTGCCTTCTGTCCTCCCTCTCATCGTGCCCTGTCTCCAACCCTCTCATCGTGCCCTGTCTCCAACCCTCTCATCGTGCTCCCTCTCTCTCCTCCCTCTCTTCTGTCTCCAACTCTCTCAACGTGCCCTGCGCTGTCTCCTCCCTCTCATCGTGCCCTCTCCTCCCTCTCCTCCCTCTCTCATCATGCCTTCTCTCCTTCCTCTCATCATGCCTTGTCTCCAACCCTCTCATCGTGCCCTGTCTCCTTCTCTGCCCTCCCAACCCTCTCATCGTGCCTTGTCTCCCCCCTCTCCTCCCTCTCATCAGCACCTCAAGAATAAATAACAGTTGGCTATTCATAGCCGATCATTCAGAGTTTGAGACAGCAGGTGCAGTAGAGAGCAAGAGAGTTGAAAACAGCAGGTCTGGGACAGGTAGCACATCCGGTGAACAGATCAGGATTCCATAGCAGCAGGCAGAACAGTTGAAACTGGAGCAGCAGCACGACCACGTGGACTGGGGACAGCAAGGAGTCATCAGGCTAGGTAGTCCTGAGGCATGGTCCTCGGGCTCAGGTTCCTCCGGGAGGGGAGAGAGAGAATTAGAGGGAGCTTAAATTCACACCGGACACCGGATAAGACAGGAGAAGTACTCCAGATATAACAAACTGACCCTTGCCCCCCGAAACATAAACTACTGCAGCATAAATACTGGAGGCTGAGACAGGAGGGGTCAGGAGACACTGTGGCCCCATCCGAGGACACCCCCGGACAGGGCCAAAAAGGAAGGATATAACCCCACCCACTTTGCCAAAGCACAGCCCCCACACCACTAGAGGGATATCAACAGACCACCAACTTACTACCTTGAGACAAGGCTGAGTATAGCCCATGAAGATCTCCACCACAGCACGAACCTGAGGAAGTGCCAACCCAGACAGGAAGATCACGCCAGTGACTCAACCCACTCAAGTGACGCACCCCTCCTAGGGACGGCATGAGAGAGCCCCAGTAGTAAGCCAGTGACTCAGCCCCTGTAATAGGGTTAGAGGCAGAGAATCCCAGTGGAAAGGAGGGGAACCGGCCAGGCAGAGACAGCAAGGGCAGTTCGTTGCTCCAGAGCCTTTCGGTTCACCTTCACACTCCTGGGCCAGACTACACTCAATCATATGACCCACTGAAGAGATGAGTCTTCAGTAAAGACTTAAAGGTTGAGACCGAGTTTGCGTCTCTCACATGGGTAGGCAAACCATTCCATAAAAATGGAGCTCTATAGGAGAAAGCCCTGCCTCCAGCTGTTTGCTTAGACATTCTAGGGACAATTAGGAGGCCAGCGTCTTGTGACCGTAGCGTACGTGTAGGTATGTACGGCAGGACCAAATCAGAGAGATAGGTAGGAGCAAGCCCATGTAATGCTTTGTAGGTTAGCAGTAAAACCTTGAAATCAGCCCTTGCATTAACAGGAAGCCAGTGTAGAGAGGCAAACACTGGAGTAATATGATAAAACATTTTGGGTTCTAGTCAGGATTCTATCAGCCGTATTTAGCTCTAACTGAAGTTTATTTAGTGGCTTTAGCCGGAAAGTAGAGCATTGCCGTAGTTTTATCTAGAAGTGACAAAAGCATGGATTCACTTTTCACTTTTGGACAGAAAGCTTCTCTCATCATCATCGCCTCCTCCCTCTCTCCTCTCCTTTCTCTCTTCTCTTCTCTCCTCTCCTCTTCTTTCTCCCCCTCTCCCCTCCTCTCCTCTCCTCATCTCCTCTCCTCTCCTCATCTCCCCTCCTCTCCTCTCCTCTCCTCTCCTCATCTCCCCTCTCCTCATCTCCCTCCCTTCCCCTCATCTCCCCTCCATCTCCTCCCTCTCTCATTTCCTCTCTTCTCTGACAACACAAACACATCCTCAATGAATGCTTCCTCGGCGTTTGGTGTTACCTTGTTGCTCCCATCTCCCTGAGCCAAAACGATCACAGATTAATTCTAAATCCTCTCTCTCTCCTCTCTCTCTCCTCTCTCTCCCTCTGCTCGCTCTTTCTCTCTCTCTCTCTCTGCTCGCTCTTTCTCTCTCTCTCTCTCTCCTCTCTCCCTCTGCTCGCTCTCTTTTTCATCTCTCCCTCAGTCACTCTCTCTACTCTCTCTCCCTCTGCTCCTCTTTCTCTCCCTCTCTCTCTGCTCGCTCTTTCTCTCTCTCTCTCTCCTCTCTCTCCCTCTGCTCGCTCTCTCTCCTCTCTCTCTCTACTCTCTCTCCCTCTGCTCGCTCTCTTTTTCATCTCTCCCTCAGTCACTCTCTCTCTCTATCAGTAGTCACAGACAGAAAAATAGATAGAACCCTAAGAGTACCTGGGGACCCTCCCAAATTGCACCCTATTCCCTATACTTTACCCTTGGAGTCTATGGATTCTTCAATTACATTGAGCTGATTTCTGACATGCTGTTCCTTCTTTTTCCGTAGTGTATTTCTGTATTGTTTTAGTGATTCACCATAGTGAAGCCGTGTGCTCAGGTTTTCTGGGTCTTTATGTCTTTGTTTAGTGATTCACCATAGTTTCTTTCTCAGGTTTTCATTCTTTCAAATGTCTTTGTTGTAGGTCTTCTGTCTGTCTGTCTGTCTGTCTGTCTGTCTGTCTGTCTGTCTCTGTCTCTGTCTCTGTCTCTGTCTGTCTCTGTCTGTCTGTCTTCAATCAGCTTTTTGGCATGGGAACCATGTGTTAACAAAGCAAGTTATTATATATTATATATTATATAAGTTATCTTATCAGTTGATGTTTTAACCATCTCTCCCCCTCCGTCTCTCTCTCCCCCCTCTCCATCTCTCCCCCTCCATCTCTCTCTCCCCCCTCCATCTCTCCCCCTCCATCTCTCTCTCCCCCCTTCCTCTCTCCCCCCTCCATCTCTCTCCCCCTCCATCTCTCTCTCCCCTCCATCTCTCTCCCCCTCCATCTCTCTCTCCCCCTCCATCTCTCTCCCCCTCCATCTCTCTCTCCCCCTCCATCTCTCTCTCCCCCCCTCCATCTCTCTCTCCCCCCCTCTCCTCTCTCCCCCTCCATCTCTCTCTCCCCCTCCATCTCTCTCTCCCCCTTCCTCTCTCCCCCTCCATCTCTCTCCCCCATCTCCATCTCTCTCCCCCTCCATCTCTCTCTCCCCTCCATCTCTCTCTCCCCCTCCATCTCTCTCTCCCCCTCTCCATCTCTCCCCCTCCATCTCTCTCCCCCCATCCTCTCTCCCCCTCCATCTCTCTCTCCCTCCATCTCTCTCTCCCCCTCCATCTCTCTCCCCCTCCATCTCTCTCCCCCTCCATCTCTCTCTCCCCCTCCATCTCTCCCCCCTCCATCTCTCTCTCCCCCTCTCCATCTCTCTCTCTCCATCTCTCTCTCCCCCTCCATCTCTCTCTCCCCCTCCATCTCTCTCTCCCCCCTCCATCTCTCTCCCCCTCCATCTCTCTCTCCCCCCCTCCATCTCTCCCCCTCCTCTCTCTCTCCCCTCCATCTCTCTCTCCCCCTCCATCTCTCTCCCCCTCCATCTCTCTCCCCCTCCATCTCTCTCCCTCCATCCTCTCTCCCCCCTCCATCTCTCTCCCCCCTCCATCTCTCCTCCCCCTCTCTCTCTCCCCCTCCATCTCTCTCTCCCCCTCCATCTCTCTCTCCCCCCCTCCATCTCTCTCTCCCCTCCATCTCTCTCTCCCCCTCCTCTCTCTCTCTCCCCTCCATCTCTCTCTCCCCCTCTCCATCTCTCCCCCTCCATCTCTCTCCCCCTCTCCTCTCTCCCCTCCATCTCTCTCTCCCCTCCATCCTCTCTCCCCCTCCATCCCTCTCTCCCCTCCATCTCTCTCTCCCCCTCCATCTCTCTCCCCCTCCATCTCTCTCCCCCTCCATCTCTCTCTCCCCCTCCATCTCTCTCCCCTCCATCTCTCTCTCCCCCTCCTCCATCCCTCTCCCCTCCATCTCTCTCCCCCTCATCTCCTCTCTCCCCCTCCATCTCTCTCCCCCTCCATCTCTCTCCCCTCCATCTCTCTCTCCCTCCCCTCTCTCTCTCCCCTCCATCTCTCTCTCCCCCTCCATCTCTCTCCCCTCATCTCTCTCTCCCCCTCCATCTCTCTCCCCTCCCATCTCTCTCTCCCCCTCCATCTCTCTCCCCTCCATCTCTCTCTCCCCCTCCGTCTCTCTCTCCCCCCATCTCTCTCTCTCTCCCCCTCCATCTCTCTCTCTCCCCCTTCCTCTCTCCCCCTCCATCTCTCTCCCCTCCATCTCTCTCTCCCCCTCCATCTCTCTCTCCCCCTCCATCTCTCCCCCTCCATCTCTCTCTCCCCCTCCATCCCTCTCTCCCCCTCCATCTCTCTCTCTCCCCTCCATCTCTCTCTCCCCCTCCATCTCTCTCCTACTAATCTCTCTCTCCCCTTCCATCTCTCTCTCTCCCTCCATCTCTCTCCCTCCTCCATCTCTCTCCCCCCTCCATCCTCTCTCCCCCTCATCTCTCTCTCCCCCTCCATCTCTCTCTCTCCCCCTCCATCTCTCTCTCTCCCCCTCCATCTCTCTCTCCCCCTCCATTTCTCTCTCCCCCTCCATCTCTCTCTCCCCTCCATCTCTCTCTCCCCCTCCATCTCTCTCCCCCCTCCGTCTCTCTCTAGGTGACTCCCAGCTCTAAGATTGTAGGAGACCTGGCTCAGTTCATGGTCCAGAACAACCTGACGAGAGAGGAAGTATGTACATTTATCTGTCTTTATATTCACTATTATATTTCTGTCTATTTATTGTTGCCGGGAACCATTCTACCAGGTCAACCACAATGTTGTTGTTGTGGTTGTTATTGTGGTTGCTATTGTGATTGTGGTTGTTATTGTGGTTGTTGTTGTGGTGACTCCCAGTTGTTAAGATTGTAGGTTGTTACCTGTGCTCAGTTATTGTGGTCCAGAACAACCTGTGGTTGTTATTGTGGTTGAGGAAGTATGTACATTTATCTGTCTTTATATTCACTATTATATTTCTGTCTATTTATTGTTGTTATTGTGGAACCATTGTGGTCAACCACAATGTTGTTGTTGTGGTTGTTATTGTGGTTGTGGTTGTTATTGTGGTTGTGATTGTGGTTGTTATTGTGGTTGTGATTGTGGTTGTTATTGTGGTTGTTATTGTGGTTGTGATTGTGGTTGTGGTTGTTATTGTGGTTGTTATTGTGGTTGTTATTGTGGTTGTTATTGTGGTTGTGGTTGTTATTGTGGTTGTGGTTGTGGTTGTTATTGTGGTTGTGGTTGTGGTTGTTATTGTGGTTGTGGTTGTGGTTGTTATTGTGGTTGTGGTTGTTATTGTGGTTGTGATTGTGGTTGTGATTGTTATTGTGGTTGTGGTTGTTATTGTGGTTGTGGTTGTTATTGTGGTTGTGATTGTGGTTGTGGTTGTTATTGTGGTTGTGGTTGTGGTTGTGGTTATTGTGGTTGTGGTTGTGATTGTGGTTGTGATTGTGGTTGTGGTTGTTATTGTGGTTGTGGTTGTGGTTGTGGTTGTTATTGTGGTTGTGGTTGTGGTTGTGTTATTGTGGTTGTGGTTGTGGTTGTTATTGTGGTTGTGATTGTGGTTGTGGTTGTTATTGTGGTTGTGGTTGTTATTGTGGTTGTGGTTGTTATTGTGGTTTGTTTGGTTGTTATTGTGGTTGTGGTTGTTATTGTGGTTGTGGTTGTGGTTGTGGTTGTGGTGTGTTTGTGATTGTTTATTGTGGTTGTGGTTGTGGTTGTGGTTGTTATTGTGGTTGTGGTTGTGGTTGTTATTGTAGTTGTGGTTGTTATTGTGGTTGTTATTGTGGGTTGTGGTTGTGGTTGTGGTTGTTATTGTGGTTGTGGTTGTGGTTGTGGTTGTGGTTGTTGTTGTGGTTGTGGTTGTGGTTGTGGTTGTGGTTGTGGTTGTGGTTGTGGTTGTTATTGTGGTTGTGGTTGTTATTGTGGTTGTGGTTGTGGTTGTGATTGTGATTGTGGTTGTGGTTGTGATTGTGGTTGTGGTTGTGATTGTGGTTGTGATTGTGGTTGTGGTTGTGATTGTGGTTGTTATTGTGGTTGTGGTTGTGGTTGTGATTTGGTTGTGGTTGTGATTGTGGTTGTGGTTGTGATTGTGGTTGTGGTTGTGGTTGTGATTGTGGTTGTGATTGTGGTTGTGGTTGTGGTTGTTATTGTGGTTGTGGTTGTGGTTGTTATTGTGGTTGTTTTTGTGATTGTGGTTGTGATTGTGGTTGTGGTTGTTATTGTGGTTGTGGTTGTTATTGTGGTTGTGATTGTGCTTGTTATTGTTATTGTGATTGTGATTGTGGTTGTGGTTGTGATTTGGTTGTGATTGTGATTGTGGTTGTGATTGTGGTTGTGGTTGTGATTGTGGTTGTTATTTGTTGGTTGTGATTGTGGTTGTGATTGTGGTTGTGTTGTGATTGTGGTTGTGGTTGTGGTTGTGGTTGTGGTTGTGATTGTGGTTGTGGTTGTGGTTGTGGTTGTTATTGTGGTTGTGGTTGTTATTGTGGTTGTTATTGTGGTTGTGGTTGTGATTGTGGTTGTGGTTGTGGTTGTGGTTGTTGTTATTGTGGTTGTGGTTGTGGTTGTTATTGTGGTTGTTGTTGTGATTGTGGTTGTGATTGTGGTTGTGGTTGTGATTGTGGTTGTGATTGTGGTTTGGTTATTGTGGTTGTGGTTGTGATTGTGGTTGTGGTTGTGGTTGTGGTTGTGGTTGATTGTGGTTGGTGGTTGTGGTTGTTATTGTGGTTGTGGTTGTGGTTTTGTGGTTGTGGTTGTTATTGTGGTTGTGGTTGTGGTTGTGGTTGTGGTTGTGATTGTTATTGTGGTTGTTATTGTGGTTGTGGTTGTGGTTGTGGTTGTGGTTGTGGTTGTGGTTGTGGTTGTGATTGTGATTGTGGTTGTGGTTGTGTTGTTATTGTGGTTGTGGTTGTGATTGTGGTTGTGATTGTTATTGTGGTTGTGATTGTGGTTGTGATTGTGGTTGTTATTGTGGTTGTGGTTGTGATTGTGGTTGTTATTGTGGTTGTGGTTGTGGTTGTGGTTGTGGTTGTGGTTGTGGTTGTGATTGTTATTGTGGTTGTGGTTGTTCTTCAGGTGGAGGAAAAAGCTGATGAGCTGTCCTTCCCTCTGTCTGTGGTGGAGTTTCTACAAGGACACATTGGGATACCGCACGGAGGCTTCCCCGAACCATTCAGGACCAGGGTAACACTCACACAGGGAGACACACACAGGGTAACACACACACAGGGAGACACTCACAGGGTAACACACACACAGGGAGACACTCACAGGGTAACACACACACAGGGAGACACTCACACAGGGACACACACACAGGGAGACACTCACACAGGGAGACACTCACACAGGGTAACACACACACAGGGAGACACTCACACAGGGTAACACTCACACAGGGAGACACACACAGGGTAACACACACACAGGGAGACACTCACAGGGTAACACACACACAGGGAGACACTCACAGGGTAACACACACACAGGGAGACACTCACACAGGGACACACACACAGGGAGACACTCACACAGGGAGACACTCACACAGGGTAACACTCACACAGGGAGACACTCACACAGGGTAACACTCACACAGGGAGACACTCACACAGGGTAACACTCACACAGGGAGACACTCACACAGGGTAACACTCACACAGGGACACACACACACAGGGTAACACTCACACAGGGAGACACTCACACAGGGTAACACTCACACAGGGATACACACACAGGGAGACACACACACAGGGTAACACACACAGGGAGACACTCACACAGGGAGACACTCACACAGGGAGACACTCACACAGGGAGACACTCACACAGGGAGACACTCACACAGGGAGAGACTCACACAGGGAGACACTCACACAGGGAGACACTCACACAGGGTAACACTCACACAGGGAGACACTCACACAGGGTAACACTCACACAGGGAGACACTCACACAGGGTAACACTCACACAGGGAGACACTCACACAGGGTAACACTCACACAGGGAGACACTCACACAGGGTAACACTCACACAGGGACACACACACAGGGAGACACACACACAGGGTAACACACACAGGGAGACACTCACACAGGGACACACACACAGGGAGACACTCACACAGGGAGAGACTCACACAGGGAGACACTCACACAGGGAGAGACTCACACAGGGAGACACTCACACAGGGAGACACTCACACAGGGAGACACTCACACAGGGAGACACTCACACAGGGAGACACTCACACAGGGAGACACTCACACAGGGAGACACTCACACAGGGAGACACTCACACAGGGAGACACTCACACAGGGAGACACACACACAGGGAGACACTCACACAGGGAGAGACTCACACAGGGAGACACTCACACAGGGAGACACTCACACAGGGAGACACTCACACAGGGAAACACTCACACAGGGAGACACTCACACAGGGAGACACTCACACAGGGAGACACTCACACAGGGAGACACTCACACAGAGTAACACTCACACAGGGAGACACTCACACAGGGAGACACTCACACAGGGAGACACTCACACAGGGACACACTCACACAGGGAGACACTCACACAGGGAGACACTCACACAGGGAGACACTCACACAGGGAGACACTCACACAGGGAGACACTCACACAGGGAGACACTCACACAGGGAGACACTCACACAGGGAGACACTCACAGGGAGACACTCACGAACATTTCAAATTTGAGAAAATACTCTTATCCAAAGAACCACAGGGAGACATTCAACAGGGAGTAGTAAAGAAACAAGACACTCACACAGGGACCACTCACACAGGACCACACTCACACAGGAGACCCATATTACAGGGAGACACTTATTACAGGAGACACTTATTACAGGAGACACTCACACAGGACCAGACTCACACAGTACCACACTTACACAGGAGACACCCACACACAGTAACACTCACACAGGGAGACACTCACACAGGGATCACACTCACACATATTATAGTACACCCATATTACAGTACCACACTCTTATCACAGGGACCACTTATTACAGGGAGAGTACCACACAGGAGACACCCTTACACAGGGAGACACTCACACAGGAGACACTTACACAGGAGACCCTTATCACAGGGAGACCACCCATATTACAGTACCACCTCTTATTACAGTACCACCCATTACAGTACCACCATTTCACAGTGAGAAACCACCCTTATCAAAGAACCCATACAGTCAGTGCATTCAACCGATTAGTAGTAAAGAAACAAGCACTCCCAGTACCACCCTTATTACAGTACCACCCTTATCACAGTACCACCCATATTACAGTACCACCCTTATTACAGTACCACCCTTATTACAGTACCACCCTTATCACAGTACCACCCTTATTACAGTACCACCCTTATTACAGTACCACCCTTATCACAGTACCACCCTTATTACAGTACCAACCTTATTACAGTACCACCCTTATCACAGTACCACCCTTATTACAGTACCACCCTTATTACAGTACCACCCTTATTACAGTACCACCCTTATTACAGTACCACCCTTATTACAGTACCACCCGTATTACAATGCCACCCATATTACAGTACCACCCTTATTACAGTACCACCCGTATTACAGTACCACCCTTATTACAGTACCACCCTTATTACAGTACCACCCGTATTACAGTACCACCCTTATTACAGTACCACCCGTATTACAGTACCACCCTTATTACAGCACCACCCTTATTACAGTACCACCCTTATTACAGTACCACCCTTATTACAGTACCACCCTTATTACAGTATCATAGTTATTACAGTACCACCCCTATTACAGTACCACCCTTATTACAGTACCACTCTTATTATAGTATCATAGTTATTACAGTACCATCCGTATTACAGCACCACCCTTATTACATCATCACCCTTATTACAGTACCACCCTTATTACAGGACCACCCCTATTACAGTACCACCCGTAATGCAGTATCACCTGTATTACAGTACCACCCTTGTTACAGCACCACCCTTATTACAGTACCACCCTTATTACGGTATCACCCTTATTACAGTATCACCCTTATTACAGTATCACCCGTATTACAGTATCACCCTTATTACAGTATCACCCTTATTACAGTATCACCCTTATTACAGTATCATAGTTATTACGGTTATTACGGTATCACCATTATTACTGTATCATAGTTATTACAGTATCACCCTTATTACTGTATCATAGTTATTACGGTTATTACGGTATCACCATTATTACTGTATCATAGTTATTACGGTTATTACGGTATCACCATTATTACTGTATCATAGTTATTACAGTATCACCATTATTAGAGTATCACCATTATTACTGTATCATAGTTATTACAGTATCACCATTATTAGAGTAGCACCATTATTACTGTATCACCATTATTACTGTATCATAGTTATTACAGTATCATAGTTATTACAGTATCACCGTTATTACAGTATCACCATTATTACTGTATCATAGTTATTACAGTATCACAGTTATTACAGTATCATAGTTATTACAGTATCACCATTATTACACCATCTTTCCACTAATTAGTTTCAACACACACACACAAACTCACCCAAACATTACACACACACACACACACTCAAACATTACACGCACACACACTCAAACATTACACGCAAACACACTCAAACGTTACACACAAACACACTCAAACATTACACACACACACACTCAGACATTACACGCACACACACCCAAACATTACACACAAACACACCCAAACATTACACACAAACACACCCAAACATTACACACAAACACACCCAAACATTACACACAAACACACCCAAACATTACACTCAAACACACCCATTGCCCACCTGTGTCAGTAACTCCCAAGAGAAAAAGAGGAGAAAGCAGACCTCCAGAAGCATTATATCAACCATGTTGAGAAGATTTGGGGGATATTGACAGTTAAAGGGACAATCTGGGATTCAAATAACAGCAAAGGGGTCACACTTCACTTACTAATATAAATGTTTTTTTTAAATACACAGCAATCCCAGATTTCCCTTTAAATATAGTGGATCTCAACACAATCAACAACTCTCTTAATACTGCATGTGACCCCTCCCTCCCTCCCTGGAGGTGGAGGTGTTTGTATTGGGAACATAATGTAGGGTGATTTCAGAAACACATATAGCTTTATATACTAACTAACTTAGAGCTCTACTGAGACTTCAGAAACACATATAGCTTTATATACTAACTAACGTAGAGCTCTACTGAGACTTCAGAAACACATATAGCTTTATATACTAACTTGGAGCTCTACTGAGACTTCAGAAACACATATAGCTTTATATACTAACTAACGTAGAGCTCTACTGAGACTTCAGAAACACATATAGCTTTATATACTAACTAACAGAGCTCTACTGAGACTTCAGAAACACATATAGCTTTATATACTAACTAACAGAGCTCTACTGAGACTTCAGAAACACATATAGCTTTATATACTAACTTAGAGCTCTACTGACACTTCAGAAACACATATAGCTTTATATACTAACTAACGTAGAGCTCTACTGAGACTTCAGAAACACATATAGCTTTATATACTAACTAACGTAGAGCTCTACTGAGACTTCAGAAACACATATAGCTTTATATACTAACTAACGTAGAGCTCTACTGAGACTTCAGAAACACATATAGCTTTATATACTAACTAACGTAGAGCTCTACTGAGACTTCAGAAACACATATAGCTTTATATACTAACTAACGTAGAGCTCTACTGAGACTTCAGAAACACATATAGCTTTATATACTAACTAACTTAGAGCTCTACTGAGACTTCAGAAACACATATAGCTTTATATACTAACTAACTTAGAGCTCTACTGAGACTTCAGAAACACATATAGCTTTATATACTAACTAACTTAGAGCTCTACTGAGACTTCAGAAACACATATAGCTTTATATACTAACTAACGTAGAGCTCTACTGAGACTTCAGAAACACATATAGCTTTATATATACTAACTTAGAGCTCTACTGAGACTTCAGAAACACATATAGCTTTATATACTAACTAACTTAGAGCTCTACTGAGACTTCAGAAACACATATAGCTTTATATACTAACTAACGTAGAGCTCTACTGAGACTTCAGAAACACATATAGCTTTATATACTAACTAACGGAGCTCTACTGAGACTTCAGAAACACATATAGCTTTATATACTAACTAACTTAGAGCTCTATTGAGACTTCAGAAACACATATAGCTTTATATACTAACTAACGGAGCTCTACTGAGACTTCAGAAACACATATAGCTTTATATACTAACTAACGTAGAGCTCTACTGAGACTTCAGAAACACATATAGCTTTATATACTAACTAACTTAGAGCTCTACTGAGACTTCATAAACACATATAGCTTTATATACTAACTAACGTAGAGCTCTACTGAGACTTCAGAAACACATATAGCTTTATATACTAACTAACGTAGAGCTCTACTGAGACTTCAGAAACACATATAGCTTTATATACTAACTAACGTAGAGCTCAACTGAGACTTCAGAAACACATATAGCTTTATATACTAACTAACTTAGAGCTCTACTGAGACTTCAGAAACACATATAGCTTTATATACTAACTAACGTAGAGCTCTACTGAGACTTCAGAAACACATATAGCTTTATATACTAACTAACGTAGAGCTCTACTGAGACTTCAGAAACACATATAGCTTTATATACTAACTAACTTAGAGCTCTACTGAGACTTCAGAAACAAATATAGCTTTATATACTAACTAACGTAGAGCTCTACTGAGACTTCAGAAACACATATAGCTTTATATACTAACTAACTTAGAGCTCTACTGAGACTTCAGAAACACATAAGCTTTATATACTTAAACAGCTCTACTGAGACAAAAACATATGCTTAATATACTAACTAAAAGCTCTACTGAGACTTCAGAAACACATTGCTTTATATACTAACTAACGTAGAGCTCTACTGAGACTTCAGAAACACATATAGCTTTATATACTCACTAACTTAGAGCTCTACTGAGACTTCAGAAACAAATATAGCTTTATATACTAACTAACGTAGAGCTCTACTGAGACTTCAGAAACACATATAGCTTTATATACTAACTAACGTAGAGCTCTACTGAGACTTCAGAAACACATATAGCTTTATATACTAACTAACTTAGAGCTCTACTGAGACTTCAGAAACACATATAGCTTTATATACTAACTAACACAGAGCTCTACTGAGACTTCAGAAACACATATAGCTTTTATAAAACTTAGAGCTCTACTGAGATTCAGAAACACATATAGCTTTATATACTAACTAACTTAGAGCTCTACTGAGACTTCAGAAACACATATAGCTTTATATACTAACTAAAGAGCTCTACTGAGACTTCAGAAACACATATAGCTTTATATACTAACTAACTTAGAGCTCTACTGATACTTCAGAAACACATATAGCTTTATATACTAACTAACGTAGAGCTCTACTGAGACTTCAGAAACACATATAGCTTTATATACTAACTAACGTAGAGCTCTACTGAGACTTCATAAACACATATAGTTTTATATACTAACTAACTTAGAGCTCTACTGAGACTTCAGAAACACATATAGCTTTATATACTAACTAAAGAGCTCTACTGAGACTTCAGAAACACATATAGCTTTATATACTAATAAGAGAGCTCTACTGAGACTTCAGAAACACATATAGCTTTATATACTAACTAACGTAGAGCTCTACTGAGACTTCAGAAACACATATAGCTTTATATACTAACTAACGTAGAGCTCTACTGAGACTTCAGAAACACATATAGCTTTATATACTAACTAACTTAGAGCTCAACTGAGACTTCAGAAACACATATAGCTTTATATACTAACTAAATAGAGCTCTACTGAGACTTCATAAACACATATAGCTTTATATACTAACTAACTTAGAGCTCTACTGAGACTTCAGAAACACATATAGCTTTATATACTAACTAACGTAGAGCTCTACTGAGACTTCAGAAACACATATAGCTTTATATACTAACTAACTTAGAGCTCTACTGAGACTTCAGAAACACATATAGCTTTATATACTAACTAACGTAGAGCTCTACTGAGACTTCAGAAACACATATAGCTTTATATACTAACTAACTTAGAGCTCTACTGAGACTTCAGAAACACATATAGCTTTATATACTAACTAAGAGCTCTACTGAGACTTCAGAAACACATATAGCTTTATATACTAACTAACGTAGAGCTCTACTGAGACTTCAGAAACACATATAGCTTTATATACTAACTAACTTAGAGCTCTACTGAGACTTCAGAAACACATATATTTATATACTAACTTAGAGCTCTAGAGACTTCAGAAACACATATAGCTTTATATACTAACTAACTTAGAGCTCTACTGAGACTTCAGAAACACATATAGCTTTATATACTAACTAACTTAGAGCTCTACTGAGAAAATATTTACCAAATAAAATACTTCAGAAACACATATAGCTTTATATACTAACTAACTTAGAGCTCTACTGAGACTTCAGAAACACATATAGCTTTATATACTAACTAACGTAGAGCTCTACTGAGACTTCAGAAACACATATAGCTTTATATACTAACTAACTTAGAGCTCTACTGAGACTTCAGAAACACATATAGCTTTATATACTAACTAACGTAGAGCTCAACTGAGACTTTCTCTCGCTAGCGGGACACCAGTCAACAACATCCGGTGAAATTGGAGGGCTCGCATTTCAAATAAATAATCGTAATATTAAACATTTATGAACAAAAAGCATCATGTCATTTAAAAACTTAAATTGTTGTTAATCAAACTGCGTTTTCTGTTTTACAATAAGCTTTACAGCGAAAGCATACCATGCGATTGTCTGATGACGGAGCCCCATATCAACATATTTTTCAACCAACACAGCCTTCATAAAATCACAAATAGAGATTAAATAAATCACTTACTTTTGAAAATCTACCTCTGTTTGTAATCCAAAGGGTCCCAGCTACAACACGAATGGTCGTTTTGTTAGATAAAATCCTTCTTTGTATCCCAAAAAGTCTGTTTAGTTTTGTTTGGCGCCATCGATTTCAGTCATCAACTCGTTTAACATGCAGACAAAGGAGTCCATAAAGCTACCGCTAAACTTTTGTTCAAACAAGTCAAACTACGTTTCTATTTAATCCTCAGGTATCCTAAACTGTAAATAAACTAGAATACATGTTTATTAATAGAAGTTTAGTAAAAAAGAAAACATTTTAAGTGCACGTCCTCTTCGTGGCAAACAGACTGATATTGTACCGGGACTCTTCCTACAAAAACTTCAAATTCTTTTGTTTCAAACTTCAAATGATTGCTAGTTTTTGAAGAAATAAGCCTGAAACAATGAACAAAGACTGTTGAAATCTATGTGGAA
Source organism: Oncorhynchus keta (assembly GCF_023373465.1). Classification (NCBI taxonomy): domain Eukaryota; kingdom Metazoa; phylum Chordata; class Actinopteri; order Salmoniformes; family Salmonidae; genus Oncorhynchus; species Oncorhynchus keta. Next base: position 76,593,837 of record NC_068455.1, on the reverse strand, counting down.
GCCATTGGAATTGCAATCTGGAAACTGGAATTAAATAGGACCCATAGCTTTCCATTATAAGAGCTAAAAAAATATGTAATAATTCCAGTTGGTTGATCTTTGGATTTGCACCTGCGATAACAATTGTCTTATAGTCTCAGACATTATTTTAACATTTCTAGAAACTTCAAAGTGTTTTCTATCCAATGCTACCAATTATATATATATATCCTGGCTTCTGGGAATGAGGCAGCTTACTTTGGGCACGTCAGTCAGGAAATTCAGGAAAATAGACCCTGTCCCGAAGAAAATATTTACCAAATAAAATATCAATGTGGAGGCTATATACAGGGTGTTACGGTACAGAGTCAATGTGGAGGCTATATACAGGGTGTTACGGTACAGAGTCAATGTGGAGGCTATATACAGGGTGTTACGGTACAGAGTCAATGTGGAGGCTATATACAGGGTGTTACGGTACAGAGTCAATGTGGAGGCTATATACAGGGTATTACGGTACAGAGTCAATGTGGAGGCTATATACAGGGTGTTACGGTACAGAGTCAATGTGGAGGCTATATACAGGGTGTTACGGTACAGAGTCAATGTGGAGGCTATATACAGGGTGTTACGGTACAGAGTCAATGTGGTGGCTATATACTGGGGGTACCGGTACAGAGTCAATGTGGAGGCTATATACAGGGTATTACGGTACAGAGTCAATGTGGAGGCTATATACAGGGTGTTACGGTACAGAGTCAATGTGGAGACTATATACAGAGTGTTACGGTACAGAGTCAATGTGGCGGCTATATACAGGGTGTTACGGTACAGAGTCAATGTGGAGGCTATATACAGGGGATACCGGTACAGAGTCAATGTGGAGGCTATATACAGGGTGTACAGAGTCAATGTGGAGGCTATATACAGGGTGTTATGGTACAGAGTCAGTGTGGAGGCTATATACAGGGGGTACCGGTACAGAGTCAATGTGGAGGCTATATACAGGGTGTTACGGTACAGAGTCAATGTGGTGGCTATATACAGGGGGTACTGGCACTGAGTCAATGTGGAGACTATATACAGAGGGTACCAGTACAGAGTCAATGTGGAGGCTATATACAGGGGGTACTGGTACAGAGTCAATGTGGAGACTATATACAGGGGGTACCAGTACAGAGTCAATGTGGAGGCTATATACAGGGGGTACTGGTACAGAGTCAATGTGGAGGCTATATACAGGGGGTACCGGTACAGAGTCAATGTGGAGGCTATATACAGGGGGTACCAGTACAGAGTCAATGTGGAGACTATATACAGGGGGTACCGGTACAGAGTCAATGTGGAGGCTATATACAGGGGGTACCGGTACAGAGTCAATGTGGAGGCTATATACAGGGGGTACTGGTACAGAGTCAATGTGGAGGCTATATACAGGGGGTACTGGCACTGAGTCAATGTGGAGACTATACACAGAGGGTACCAGTACAGAGTCAATGTGGAGGCTATATACAGGGGGTACTGGCACTGAGTCAATGTGGAGACTATATACAGAGGGTACCAGTACAGAGTCAATGTGGAGGCTATATACAGGGGGTACCGGTACAGAGTCAATGTGGAGACTATACACAGAGGGTACCGGTACAGAGTCAATGTGGAGACTATACACAGAGGGTACTGGTACAGAGTCAATGTGGAGGCTATATACAGGTTGTACAGATTGATTAATTGTTCAGGAGTCTTATGGCTTGGGGGTAGAAGCTGTTAAGGAGCCTTTTGGTCCTAGACTTGGCGCTCCTGCACCGCTTGCCGTGCGGTAGCAGAGAAAACAGTCTATAACTTGGTTGACTGGAGTCTCTGACAAATGTTTGTGCCTTCCTCTGACACCGCCTATTACATAGGTCCTGGATGACAGGAAGCTTGGCCCCAGTTATGTACTGGGACGTACGCACTACTCCCTGTAGAGAGACTGCCTTACGGTCAGATGCTGAGTGGTTGCCATATCAGGCGGTGATGCAACCGGCAAGATGGTGCATAGAACTTTTTGAGTATCTGGGACCCATGACAAATCTTTTCTGGTGCATGGTGACTGTCATGAGTAATAGAACAGTTTTAGGTAACTCTAACTACCCAACTGGAGATAAGGTCTGTAAATGGTCTGCTACTAGGGCTCTAACTACCATCCGGTTTGGTCCTAATCATTGGCCTAAATGGTCTGCTACTCAGGGCTCTAACATACCAACATCATTGGCCCTAATGGCCTGGTACTCCCTAACTCAACTACCATCAGGTCCTAATGGCCTGGTACTCAGGGCTCTAACTACCATCAGGTCCTAATGGCCTGGTACTCAGGGCTCTAACTACCATCAGGTCCTAATGGCCTGGTACTCAGGGCTCTAACTACCATCAGGTCCTAATGGCCTGGTACTCAGGGCTCTAACTACCATCAGGTCCTAATGGCCTGGTACTCAGGGCTCTAACTACCATCAGGTCCTAATGGCCTGGTACTCAGGGCTCTAACTACCATCAGGTCCTAATGGCCTGGTACTCAGGGCTCTAACTACCATCAGGTCCTAATGGCCTGGTACTCAGGGCTCTAACGACCATCAGGTCCTAATGGCCTGGTTCTCAGGGCTCTAACTACCATCGGGTCCTAATGGCCTGGTACTCAGGGCTCTAACTACCATCGGGTCCTAATGGCCTGGTACTCAGGGCTCTAACTACCATCGGGTCCTAATGGCCTGGTACTCAGGGCTCTAACGACCATCAGGTCCTAATGGCCTGGTACTCAGGGCTCTAACTACCATCGGGTCCTAATGGCCTGGTACTCAGGGCTCTAACGACCATCAGGTCCTAATGGCTTGGTACTCAGGGCTCTAACGACCATGTCCTCTATTGTCCTTCTACCCACTCTGACATCAATGTAATCGATTAATCACCTCAAAACTCTTATCGTTGGAATAGTATCCTGCTTATACACTACACCTCACTGTGATCAATTTGGAGAAAGAAGTTCCAACAGCAGGTTGAAACTGATGTGGAAAAACATGGTCGTTGTGGATGTTGTTTCAACGTCTTCAGACAATGAAATGGACTGCTGATGATGATTAATACAAAATATGCATTTTAGAGCTCATGCATTTCAATGTTTTCTATTACATTTTTTTTTTATTTAACCTTTATTTAACTAGGCAAGTCAGTTAAATAACAAATTCTTATCATTAAAATAATGATTGTGCCATTATTCAATACATAGCCTTCGGCATATTACGCACGGCTGAAAAATATCAAACAAAACTCATTTAAGAGTTTTTTTGGTACATAATTGGTCTGGCCTTTTAAGTGCTGAGTGTATTATTATGCATACTGGATGGACTAGTTACCTGACGCTACGCTCCAAACTTTCTATCCATGAGTCTGGGAGACAACGTAAAGCCCTAGGCCATATTGTTGGTTCATTGATTGTGGAGGCTTACAGAGTTCATTTATAGGTTGACTCATTCCTTTAACTACAGAATATCTCATTACTGTGTGTTTCCAACTCCTCCTCTCTCTTCTTCATTCCTTTAACTACAGAATATCTCATTACTGTGTGTTTCCAACTCCTCCTCTCTCTTCTTCATTCCTTTTTAACTACAGAATATCTCATTACTGTGTGTTTCCAACTCCTCCTCTCTCTTCTTCATTCCTTTTTAACACATGTAAGATACTAAATTAAAGCCACACTCGTTGTGAATCCAGCCAACATGTCAGATTTTAAAAAAGCTTTTCGGCAAACATAAGAAGCTATTATATGATGAAAGCACAACAGTAAACAAAGAGAGTAGCATATTTCAACACTGCAGGCACAACACAAAATGTAGAAATAAAATATAAATCATGCCTTACCTTTGACGAGCTTCTTTTGTTGGCACTCCAATATGTCCCATAAACATCACAAATGGTCCTTTTGTTCGATTAATTCCGTCCGTATATATCCAAAATGTCAATTTATTTGGCGCTTTTGATTCAGCTTCCAAATTGCGCAACGTCACTACAAAATATTTCAAAAGTTGCCTGTAAACTTTGCCAAAACATTTCAAAGTACTTTGTTTAATACAACTTTAGGTATTTTTAAACATTAATAATCGATCAAATGGAAGACGGGTCTATCTGTGTTCAGACAACAAACCAAGCTACTTTTCAAGTCTTGCGCAACTCTCAACAGTGTTACGCAGTTCCTAGATGGCTGTACTTCTTCATTGCACAAATGAATAACCTCAACCGAATTCCAAAGACTGGTGACATCCAGTGGAAGCGGTGGGAACTGAAAACAAGTTCCTAAGAAATATCATTTTCCAATGAGACTCACTGAACAGACAGAGACCTAAAAACAAAAATCTGAACGGTTAGTCCTCAGGGTTTTTCCTGCTCCATAAGTTCTGTTATAGTCACAGACATGATTCAAACAGTTTTAGAAACTTCAGAGTGTTTTCTTTCCAAATCTACTAATAGTATGCATATCTTATATTCTTGGTATGAGTAGCAGGAAGTTGAAATTGGACATGCTAAAAGTGAAAATGCTGCACACTATAACTTAAGAAGTTATATGAAGGGAAGGCATGCAATGGAACAGGGAGCTTTCAAAATAAGAGGCATCTTCCCAGTTGGATTATCCTCAGGGTTTCGCCTGCAATATCAGTTCTGTTATACTCACAGACAATATGTTTGACAGTTTTGGAAACTTTAGAGTGTTTTCTCTCCTAATCTGACAATTATATGCATATTCTAGCTTCTGGGCCTGAGAAATAGGCAGTTTAATTTGGGTACGTTTTTCATCCAAACATCAAAATACTGCCCCCTACACTCAACAGGTTTTAACTACAGAATATCTCAGTACCATGTGTTTCCTTCTCCTCCTCTCTCTCCTTCATTCCTTTCTCCAGAACACGGAGAAGGGCAGTCAAAACTTTAATTAAACATGTTTTGTTGTGAAAACATGTTACTATTGATGTTCCCGAAAAGATTTCACTTGATCTCCCAAATGAAGAAGCGGGTAGCTGCAGGAACAGGGTTGGAGAGACCATCCATTATAGACAGAATACCAGCTGATTGCTTCTTCTTCCCTAAATAGTTCTTGCATAGTTTGGAGATGTGATTTGGGTCATTGTCCTGTTGTAGGAGGAAACTGGTTCCAGTTAAGTGCCGTCCACAGGGTATGGCGTTGCAAAATGGAGTGATAGCCTTTCTTCTTCAAGAGCCCTTTTACCCTGTACAAATCTCCCACTTTACCACCACCAGACCACCAGATCATCACATTGTCTCCATCATGCTTGACAGATGTCGTCAAGCATTTCTCAAGCATTTTCTCTCAGGAATGTTCTTCTTTGTGATCCGAACACCTCAAACTTAGATTAATCTGTCCATAACACTTTTTTCCAATCATCCTCTGTCCAGTGTCAGTGTTCTTTTGCCCATCTTAATCTTTTATTTTTATTGGCCAGTCTGAGTTATGGCTTTTTCTTTGCAACTCTGCCTAAAAGTCCAGCATCCCGGTGTCGACCTCTTAACTTTTGACGTTGATACTGGTGTTTTGCGGATACTATTTAATGAAGGTGCCAGTTGAGGACTTGTGAGGCGTCTGTTTTCTCAAACTAGACACTCTAATGTACTTATCCTCTTCCTCAGTTGTGCACCGGGGCCTCCCACTCCTCTTTCTATTCTGGTTAGAGCCAGTTGTGTTGTTCTGTGAAGGGAGTAGTACACAAATTTATACGAGATCTTCAGTTTCTTGGCAATTTCTCGCATGGAATAGCCTTCATTTCTCAGAACAAGAATAGACTGACGAGTTTCAGAAGAAAGTTATTTGTTTCTGGACATTTTGAGCCTGTAATCAAACCCACAAATGCTGATGCTCCAGAGACTCAACTAGTATAAAGAAGGCCCGTTTTAATTGCTTCTTTAAAATCAGAACAACAGTTTTCAGCTGTGATAACATAATAGCAAAAGGGTTTTCTAATGATCAATTAGCCTTTTAAAATTATAAACTTCGATTAGCTAACACAACGTGTCAATGGAACACAGGAGTGATGGTTGCTGATAATGGGCCTCTGTACACCTATGTAGATATTCCATTATAAAGCAACCGTTTCCAGCTACAATAGTCATTTACAACATTAACAAAGTCTACACAGTATTTCTGATTAATTTAATATTATTTTAATGAACAATTTATTGGATTTGATTTAAAAAACAAGGACATTTAAAAGTGACCCCAAACCTTTGAATGGTAGTGTATGTATGTATATATATATATATATATATATATATATATATATATATATATATATATAGTTGTGTATATGTTTATATATATATATATATATTTGGGGTTCTGAGTAAAACAACTTTACACAAGCTCTTGAGGCATTTATAAATCATATCTTCAAGAATATATAATTAATTTAAAAGTCCAAACATGGACTGTACTAATCCCAGATCATCAAAGATAAAAACTGTTCCCATCTCAGAATACCCCAGTGAGGGACAATCAGTGAAGCCTGAGTGAGTTTCCCCATAGATCAACTCTTTTTGTTATGTCATTGTGACAATCAGTGAAGCCTGAGTGAGTTTCCCCATAGATCAACTCTTTTTGTTATGTCATTGTGACAATCATTGAAGCCTGAGTGAGTTTCCCCATAGATCAACTCTTTTTGTTATGTCATTGTGTCAAACATAAGCCTTAACTCTTCTGATCAACTATTTTTGTTAAGCATACTAATTTCAGTGAACAGTGAGTTTCCCCATAGATCAACTCTTTTTGTTAATATTGTGACAATCAGTGAACTCCATCTTGAGTTTCCAAAAACTAGAAACTGTAAACATCACGTCTCTTCTCCATGTTTTGTTCTGTCATAGACAATGTTTAACTGATGAGTTACCCATAGACAACATTATGTCACATGACAACATTGAACGCAAACACACAAATGAACACCCATAGATCAACTCTTTTGTTATGTCATTGTGACAATCAGACAGGCCACAGTGAGTTTCCCCATAGATCACTCTTTTTGTTATGTCATTGTGACAATCAAACCCAGTGAGTTTCCCCATAGATCAACTCTTTTGTTATGTCATGACTGACAATCAGTATCAAGTTTCCCCAATCAACTCTTTTGTATATGTCATTGTGACAATCCCTCTAGTTTTATCAACTCTTTTTGGTATGTCATTGTGTCAAACATACGCTTAACTCTTCTGGCTAATTGCCAAGCATACTAATTTCCTAGAACAAATTCAAGAAAAGCTCATAATATAGAGCAACGATTGAACTCCATCTTGGTTTTCCAAAAACTAGAAACTGTAAACACGTCACGTCTCTTCTCCATGTTCTGTGTCTGTATAGACATGTTTAACTGATAGATACACACACACACACATTAGCACATACACACATTAGCACACGCAAACACACAAATGAACACACACACACACACACACACACACACATTAACACGCACACATACAGACAGGCACACACACACACTCCCACTAACACACACTCTACACAAACCCACACATTGTTAAACTAGATGTCTCCGTTGGGTAATGGGGATGACTATCAATCATATCAATCCAATCATCCTTACCGTATATGCTGTTGTCCTCTCCCTCTCTCTTTATCACGTTCTTAACTTTGGCTCTTTCATATGTCCCCTAGCTGACTGTTTTTCCACCAAGGAAAAGGAGACATAAGAGAGAGAGAGAGATGACAGAGCAGAATGAGGAAGATGAGAGAAGTACTTGAGAGAAAGAGAAAAGATGAGAGAAGAGAGAAGTCTTTACGATGGCTGTCTCCTTTCCTATAAAGGAATGTGTGTATGTATTTAATTAGCCAATTATCAACAAGGGTGGTCCTGTACTGGCCACTCGTCACAGGGGAACTGCAGAGGTTCTTAGAACACTTGAGTGGCACTCCTGGAACACAATAGAATGTTCAATTTTTCTGTCTTCCACAATTTTTTTGTGGCCTACTGTCAGTTAATTAACGTTGGCACGGCAACCATGTCCAACTTATAACACTTTTTTTCCACCAAGGAAAAGGAGACATAATGTCCTTGAGACGGTAGATGACAGCAGCAGAATGAGGAAGATGAGGAAGTACTTGACGAAAGAGAAAAGATGACCAATATGAAGTCTTTACGATGGCTGTCTCCCTTCTCCCAGATGGCACCCACACCCCACAGGTTCTAAAATCCCTCCCCCGTATCGAGGGCCGTCCTGGTGCCACCCTGCCTCCCCTGGACTTCGATGCCCTGGAGGCCGGGCTTCGCACGTTGCACACACATGACATCACACAGGAGGATGTGATGTCAGCGGCCATGTATCCCAAGGTATTTTATATGTATACTCAGGTACGGATGGTAGTGAGAATAGATGTTCATGTTATACTCTGTCTTTCTCTCTGTTCTCTCTCTGTTCTCTCTCTATTCTCTTGTTTTCTCTCTGTTCTCTCTCTGTTCTCTCTGTTCTCTCTCTGTATCCTCTCTATGTGTCCTCTCTCTTCTCTCTCTCTCTCTCTCTCTCTGTCTCTGTCTCTGTCTCTCTGTCTCTCAGGTGTTCCAGGAGTACAAGGAGTTCACAGGTAGCTTCGGTCCCGTCGACTGCCTCAGCACACGACTCTTCTTGGACGGGCCCAAGATAGCAGAGGAGTTTCAGGTTGGTGGTAATATCTTGGTTTCTTTTAAGCATCTTTGGTACAGCCCTCTCTTTTTTTCTAGCTGAGCAGTTTGAGGTGTATTGTAGGGTATAATAATGTATATTAATTAATAATTCATATTTATCCTGAGAGTCCCAGGAAATACCACAAAAATCAGAAGCATAAACATTTAAAGTTTAATTAACTTTAATTAAAACCAAGATATGGTTTTAGTGCCAAAGTTCTCCCCAAATAAGAGGGGCACTGCGTCACCTTGTTGGCTTGGCTGTTCCACTTTGTCGGCTTGGCTGCTCCACCTTGTCGGCTGCTCCACCTTGTCGGCTGCTTCACCTTGTCGGCTGCTCCACCTTGTCGGCTGCTCCACCTTGTCGGCTGCTCCACCTTGTCGGCTGCTCCACCTTGTCGGCTGCTCCACCTTGTCGGCTGCTCCACCTTGTCGGCTGCGTCACCTTGTCAGCTGCTCCACCTTGTCAGCTGCTCCACCTTGTCGGCTGCTCCACCTTGTCGGCTGCTCCACCTTGTCGGCTGCTCCACCTTGTCGGCTGCGTCACCTTGTCAGCTGCTCCACCTTGTCGGCTGCTCCACCTTGTCGGTTTGGCTGCTCCACCTTGTCGGCTGCTCCCCCTTGTCGGCTGCCCCCCCTTGTCGGTTGCTCCACCTCGTCGGCTTGGCTGCTCCACCTTGTCGGCTGCGTCACCTTGTCGGCTGCTCCCCCTTGTTGGCTGCTCCACCTTGTCGGCTGCTGCACCTTGTCGGCTGCTCCACCTTGTCGGCTTGGCTGCTCCACTATGGAAAGATTTCAGATTAAACTGATATTTAGTTTAGTATAGAGCAACTATCTTTGATCAGTTACATTGTTGTCAATTGCGAAACAGGCTGTTCATAAATTCAGAGAGCTATTATGTTCCTGAATTAATTCAGCGCGTTTCAGTAAGGCTATCTCGACACGGAGTGTTTACAGGGCCCACGGAACGCAGCCGGAGTATAGACTATAGTCTCTTTGTAACAGCAGTCAAACAAAAGTCAAATGACCAAAGCTGCTAAAGCTTTGCTCGATAACATCCTTCAACGAATTACAGGATATCTCCTATATTTGTCACCATCTCTGATGATTCTACAGACGGCGGATCAGCTCGTGAATAAACGGGGAGACGAAGACAGGAAATACTTTAAATATCAAGGTATCTTATTAACGTGGGGATCAACTCTGTTGTATAAAATATCCATATCTACTGTCATAGCGTTTGTTCTACCGAAGCTCTCGTGCAGTAGGAGACAGAGCGCAGAGAAGCGAGGAATGTTACAGCTGTATTTTGACAAGCTGTGAGAGATGTGCTTTGATAATGCCACCTATGAAATACAGAATAAAGTTAGGATTTTGGGGGGCGTTTCAGTGGGACAGGATGATAACAAAGTCTTTTCCCTCATGTCTCTATGAATTGTTTTTAACCCGACTTCATGTCTGTGTCAGAAAACATAGTGAATTATGCATAGGACTGTCAACATTGGTGGCTACCAAAAAAAAGACACGTTATTTTATAGGCGTTGTTTTTTTAAATATATATATATGGGTTATTTAACAGTGTTTAAACTGCGTTCGTGTGCTTTTGAAATCAATGGCGACTTCAGTGTGAAGTGAACGGGCAAACAGGCTTCTACAACCTGCTGGGATAATGTGCCATTGTGGAATTGCATTAGTGTCACATTGGGGAAAATGTTGGAATGTCTTGTCATTTTATTTTTTGGGATGGGAAATGTGAAGTGTGTCCCCGGGACAGTCCTGGGATCCTGGTTACCCATGTTACCCATGTTACCCCTGTTACTCATGTTACAGATGTTACCCATGTTACCCCTGCTACCCATGTTACCCATGTTACAGATGTTACCCCTGTTACCCCTGCTACCCATGTTACCCATGTTACAGATGTTACCCATGTTACCCATGTTACAGATGTTACCCATGTTACAGATGTTACCCATGTTACCCATGTTACCCATGTTACCCATGTTACCCATGTTACCCATGTTACCCATGTTACAGATGTTACCCATGTTACCCATGTTACAGATGTTACCCATGTTACCCATGTTACAGATGTTACCCATGTTACCCATGTTACAGATGTTACCCATGTTACCCATGTTACAGATGTTACCCATGTTACCCATGTTACCCATGTTACAGATGTTACCCATGTTACCCATGTTACCCATGTTACCCATGTTACCCATGTTACAGATGTTACATGTTACCCATGTTACCCATGTTACCCATGTTACAGATGTTACCCATGTTACCCATGTTACCCATGTTACCCATGTTACCCATGTTACAGATGTTACCCATGTTACCCATGTTACCCATGTTACCCATGTTACCCATGTTACAGATGTTACCCATGTTACCCATGTTACCCATGTTACCCATGTTACAGATGTTACCCATGTTACCCATGTTACCCATGTTACCCATGTTACAGATGTTACCCATGTTACCCATGTTACCCATGTTACAGATGTTACCCATGTTACCCATGTTACAGATGTTACCCATGTTACCCATGTTACAGATGTTACCCATGTTACAGATGTTACCCATGTTACCCATGTTGCAGATGTTACCCATGTTACCCATGTTACCCATGTTACAGATGTTACCCATGTTTACAGATGTTACCCATGTTACCCATGTTACAGATGTTACCCATGTTACCCATGTTACCCATGTCATTACCCATGTTACCCATGTTACCCCCATGTTATGTTACCCATGTTACAGATGTTACCCATGTTTATGTTACCCATGTTACCCATGTTACCCATGTTACCCCATGTTACCCATGTTACCCATGTTACCCATGTTACCCATGTTACCCATGTTACCCATGTTACAGATGTTACCCATGTTACCCATGTTACCCAGATGTTACCCATGTTACCCATGTTACCCATGTTACCCATGTTACCCATGTTACCCATGTTACCCCATGTTACAGATGTTACCCATGTTACCCACCCATGTTACCCATGTTACAGATGTTACCCATGTTACCCATGTTACCCATGTTACCCATGTTACCCATGTTACCCATGTTACCCATGTTGCCCAAACAATGTTACCCATGTTACCCATGTTACCCATGTTACAGATGTTACCCATGTTACCCATGTTACCCATGTTTAACCAGATGTTACCCATGTTACCCATGTTACCCATGTTACCCATGTTACCCATGTTACCCATACCCATGTTACCCATGTTACAGATGTTACCCATGTTACCCATGTTACAGATACCCATGTTACCCAGATGTTACCCATGTTACCCATAATGTTACCCATGTTACCCATGTTACCCATGTTACCCATGTTACCCATGTTACCCATGTTACCCATGTTACCCATGTTACCCAGATGTTACCCATGTTACCCATGTTACCCATGTTACCCATGTTACCCATGTTACCCATGTTACAGATGTTACCCATGTTACCCATGTTACAGATGTTACCCATGTTACCCATGTTACCCATGTTACAGATGTTACCCATGTTACAGATGTTACCCATGTTACCCATGTTACAGATGTTACCCATGTTACCCATGTTACCCATGTTACCCATGTTACAGATGTTACCCATGTTACCCATGTTACCCATGTTACCCATGTTACCCATGTTACCCATGTTACCCATGTTACCATGATGTTACCCATGTTACCCAGATGTTACCCATGTTACCCCCATGTTACCCATGTTACCCATGTTACCCATGTTACCCATGTTACCCATGTTACCCATGTTACAGATGTTACCCATGTTGCCCATGTTACCCATGTTACAGATGTTACCCATACCCATGTTACAGATGTTACCCATGTTACCCATGTTACCCATGTTACCCATGTTACCCATGTTACCCATGTTACCCATGTTACCCATGTGCCCACCCATGTTACCCATGTTACCCATGTTACAGATGTTACCGATGTTACCCATGTTACCCATGTTACCCATGTTACAGATGTTACCCATGTTACCCATGTTACCCATGTTACAGATGTTACCCATGTTACCCATGTTACAGATGTTGCCCATGTTACCCATGTTACCCATATTACCCCATGTTGCCCATGTTACAGATGTTACCCATGTTACCCATGTTACCCATGTTACAGGTGTTGCCCATGTTACCCATGTTACCCATGTTACCCATGTTACAGGTGTTGCCCATGTTACCCATGTTACCCATGTTACAGATGTTACCCATGTTACCCATGTTACCCATGTTACATGTTACCCATGTTACCCATGTTACCCATGTTACCCATGTTACCCATGTTACCCATGTTACCCATGTTACCCATGTTACCCATGTTACCCATGTTACCCATGTTACAGATGTTACCCATGTTACCCATGTTACAGATGTTACCCATGTTACCCATGTTACCCATGTTACCCATGTTACCCATGTTACCCATGTTACCCATGTTACCCATGTTACCCATGTTACCCATGTTACCCATGTTACAGATGTTACCCATGTTACCCATGTTACCCATGTTACCCATGTTACAGATGTTACCCATGTTACCCATGTTACCCATGTTACCCAGATGTTACCCATGTTACCCATGTTACCCATGTTACCCATGTTACAGCATGTTACAGATGTTACCCATGTTACCCATGTTACAGATGTTACCCATGTTACCCATGTTACCCATGTTACCCATGTTACAGATGTTACCCATGTTACCCATGTTACAGATGTTACCCATGTTACAGATGTTACCCATGTTACCCATGTTACCCATGTTACAGATGTTACCCATGTTATCCATGTTACAGATGTTACCCATGTTACCCATGTTACCCATGTTACAGATGTTACCCATGTTACCCATGTTACAGATGTTACCCATGTTACCCATGTTACAGATGTTACCCATGTTACCCATGTTACAGATGTTACCCATGTTACCCATGTTACAGATGTTACCCATGTTACCCATGTTACCCATGTTACAGATGTTACCCATGTTACCCATGTTACAGATGTTACCCATGTTACCCATGTTACCCATGTTACAGATGTTACCCATGTTACCCATGTTACCCATGTTACCCATGTTACAGATGTTACAGATGTTGCCCCATGTTACCCATGTTACCCATGTTACCCATGTTACAGATGTTGCCCATGTTACCCATGTTACAGATGTTACCCATGTTACCCATGTTACCCATGTTACCCATGTTACCCATGTTACCCATGTTACCCATGTTACAGATGTTACCCATGTTACCCATGTTACCCATGTTACCCATGTTACCCATGTTACCCATGTTACCCATGTTACCCATGTTACCCATGTTACCCATGTTACCCATGTTACAGATGTTACCCATGTTACCCATGTTACCCATGTTACAGATGTTACCCATGTTACCCATGTTACAGATGTTACCCATGTTACAGATGTTACCCATGTTACCCATGTTACCCATGTTACCCATGTTACCCATGTTACCCATGTTACAGATGTTACCCATGTTACCATGTTACCCATGTTACCCATGTTACAGATGTTACCCATGTTACCCATGTTACCCATGTTACCCATGTTACCCATGTTACCCATGTTGCCATGTTACCCATGTTACAGATGTTACCCATGTTACAGATGTTACAGATGTTACCAATGTTACAGATGTTACCCATGTTACCCATGTTACCCCCATGTTACCCATGTTACAGGTGTTGCCCATGTTACCCATGTTACCCATGTTACCCATGTTACCCATGTTACCCATGTTACCCATGTTACAGATGTTACAGATGTTACCCATGTTACAGATGTTACCCATGTTACAGATGTTACCCATGTTACAGATGTTACCCATGTTACCCATGTTACCCATGTTACAGATGTTACCCATGTTACCCATGTTACAGATGTTACCCATGTTACAGATGTTACCCATGTTACCCATGTTACCCATGTTACAGATGTTACCCATGTTACCCATGTTACCCATGTTACAGATGTTACCCATGTTACAGATGTTACCCATGTTACAGATGTTACCCATGTTACCCATGTTACAGATGTTACCCATGTTACCCATGTTACAGATGTTACCCATGTTACAGATGTTACCCATGTTACCCATGTTACAGATGTTACAGATGTTACCCATGTTACAGATGTTACCCATGTTACCGATGTTACAGATGTTACCCATGTTACAGATGTTACCCATGTTACAGATGTTACCCATGTTACAGATGTTACCCATGTTACCCATGTTACAGATGTTACCCATGTTACCCATGTTACCCATGTTACAGATGTTACCCATGTTACCCATGTTACAGATGTTACCCATGTTACCCATGTTACAGATGTTACCCATGTTACCCATGTTACACATGTTACCCATGTTACCCATGTTACCCATGTTACAGATGTTACCCATGTTACAGATGTTACCCATGTTACCCATGTTACAGATGTTACAGATGTTACCCATGTTACAGATGTCATACCCATGTTACCCATGTTACCCATGTTACAGATACCCAGATGTTACCCATGTTACCCATGTTGCCCATGTACAGATGTTACCAGATGTTACCCATGTTACCCATGTTACAGATGTTACCCATGTTACCCATGTTACCCATGTTACCCATGTTACAGATGTTACCCATGTTACCCATGTTACAGATGTTACCCATGTTACCCATGTTACCCATGTTACAGATGTTACCCATGTTACCCATGTTACCCATGTTACCCATGTTACAGATGTTACCCATGTTACCCATGTTACCCATGTTACCCATGTTACCCATGTTACCCATGTTACCCATGTTACCCATGTTACCCATGTTACCCATGTTACCCATGTTACCCATGTTACCCATGTTACCCATGTTACCAGATGTTACCCATGTTACCCATGTTACAGATGTTACCCATGTTACCCATGTTACCCATGTTACAGATGTTACCCATGTTACCCATGTTACCCATGTTACCCATGTTACCCATGTTACCCATGTTACAGATGTTACCCATGTTACCCATGTTACAGATGTTACCCATGTTACCCATGTTACAGATGTTACCCATGTTACCCATGTTACAGATGTTACAGATGTTACCCATGTTACAGATGTTACCCATGTTACCCATGTTACAGATGTTACAGATGTTATCCATGTTACCCATGTTGCCCATGTTACAGATGTTACAGATGTTACAGATGTTACCCATGTTACCCATGTTACAGATGTTATCCATGTTACAGATATTACCCATGTTACAGATGTTACCCATGTTACAGATGTTACCCATGTTACCCATGTTACCCATGTTACCCATGTTACCCAGATGTTACCCATGTTACCCATGTTACCATGTTACCCATGTTACCCATGTTACCCATGTTACAGATGTTACCCATGTTACCCATGTTACAGATGTTACCCATGTTACCAGATGTTACCCATGTTACCCATGTTACCCATGTTACCCATGTTACCCATGTTTACAGATGTTACCCATGTTACCCATGTTACCCATGTTACAGACCCATGTTACCCATGTTACCCAGATGTTACCCATGTTACAGATGTTACCCATGTTACCCATGTTACCCATGTTACCCATGTTACCCATGTTACCCATGTTACCCATGTTGTTACAGATGTTACCCATGTTACCCATGTTACCCATGTTACCCATGTACCCATGTTACCCATGTTACCCATACCCATGTTACCCATGTTACCCATGTTACCCATGTTACCCATGTTACCCATGTTACCCATGTTACCCATGTTACAGATGTTACCCATGTTACAGATGTTACCCATGTTACCCATGTTACCCATGTTACAGATGTTACCCATGTTACCCATGTTACAGATGTACCCATGCCCATGTTACCCAGATGTTACCCATGTTACCCATGTTACCCATGTTACCCATGTTACCCATGTTACAGATACATGTTACCCATGTTACCCATGTTACAGATGTTACCCATGTTGCAGATGTTACCCATGTTACCCATGTTACAGATGTTACCCATGTTACCCATGTTACCCATGTTACAGATGTTACCCATGTTACCCATGTTACCCATGTTACCCATGTTACCCATGTTACAGATGTTACCCATGTTACCCATGTTACCCATGTTACCCATGTTACAGATGTTACCCATGTTACCCATGTTACAGATGTTACCCATGTTACCCATGTTACCCATGTTACCCATGTTACCCATGTTACAGATGTTACCCATGTTACCCATGTTACAGATGTTACCCATGTTACCCATGTTACAGATGTTACCCATGTTACCCATGTTACAGATGTTACCCATGTTACCCATGTTACAGATGTTACCCATGTTACCCATGTTACCCATGTTACCCATGTTACCCATGTTACCCATGTTACCCATGTTACAGATGTTACCCATGTTACAGATGTTACCCATGTTACCCATGTTACAGATGTTACCCATGTTACCCATGTTACCCATGTTACCCATGTTACAGATGTTACCCATGTTACAGATGTTACCCATGTTACCCATGTTACCCATGTTACCCATGTTACAGATGTTACCCATGTTACCCATGTTACCCATGTTACCCATGTTACAGATGTTACCCATGTTACCCATGTTACCCATGTTACCCATGTTACCCATGTTACAGATGTTACCCATGTTACACATGTTACCCATGTTACAGATGTTACCCATGTTGCAGATGTTACCCATGTTACCCATGTTACAGATGTTACCCATGTTACCCATGTTACCCATGTTACCCATGTTACAGATGTTACCCATGTTACCCATGTTACCCATGTTACAGATGTTACCCATGTTACAGATGTTACCCATGTTACAGATGTTACCCATGTTGCAGATGTCACCCATGTTACAGATGTTACCCATGTTGCAGATGTTACCCATGTTACCCATGTTACCCATGTTACCCATGTTACCCATGTTACCCATGTTACAGATGTTACCCATGTTACAGATGTTACCCATGTTACAGATGTTACCCATGTTACATGTTACCCATGTTACCCATGTTACCCATGTTACCCATGTTACCCATGTTACAGATGTTACCCATGTTACCCATGTTACCCATGTTACCCATGTTACAGATGTTACCCATGTTACCCATGTTACCCATGTTACAGATGTTACCCATGTTGCAGATGTTACCCATGTTACAGATGTTACCCATGTTACAGATGTTACCCATGTTACCCATGTTACAGATGTTACCCATGTTACCCATGTTACCCATGTTACAGATGTTACCCATGTTACCCATGTTACAGATGTTACCCATGTTACCCATGTTACAGATGTCATCCATGTTATTACATTTTCAGACTGAACAACAGATTAACTGACTTCTTTCTTGGTGAGCCCACTTCTGTTCATCTCTTTAAACATTTATTTGAACCAACTTTATCGACAACCTTCTCGATTCTATTTGTTACTAGGAAACCAAGTTCCCTGGAAATGTTATCTCATTTTCTACATGAACAGAAAATAACTTATTTTGAGAGTGAATCTTTATTTATTAGAAATAGAGACAGAGACATACAGACAGAGACATACAGACAGAGACATACAGACAGAGACATACAGACAGAGACATACAGACAGAGACATACAGACAGAGACATAGAGATCAGATACATACAGACAGAGACATAGAGACAGAGACATAGAGATCAGAGACATACACACAGAGACATACAGACAGAGACATACAGACAGAGACATAGAGACATACAGACAGAGACATAGAGACAGAGACATAGAAACAGAGACATACAGACAGAGACATACAGACAGAGACATACAGACAGAGACATACAGACAGAGACATACAGACAGAGACATAGAGACAGAGACAGAGACATGGAGACAGAGACATGGAGACAGAGACATGGAGACAGAGACATACAGACAGAGACATACAGACAGAGACATACAGACAGAGACAGAGACAGAGACATACAGACAGAGACATACAGACAGAGACATACAGACAGAGACATACAGACAGAGACATACAGACAGAGACATACAGACAGAGACATACAGACAGAGACATAGAGACATAGAGATCAGAGATATAGAGATCAGAGACATACAGACAGAGACATACAGACAGAGACATACAGACAGAGACATACAGACAGAGACATACAGACAGAGACATACAGACAGAGACATACAGACAGAGACATACAGACATAGAGATCAGAGACATACAGACAGAGACATACAGACAGAGACATACAGACAGAGACATACAGACAGAGACATACAGACAGAGACATAGAGATCAGAGACATAGAGATCAGAGACATACAGACAGAGACATAGAGATCAGAGACATAGAGACAGAGACATAGAGACAGAGAGATCAGAGACATACAGACAGAGACATAGAGACATAGAGATCAGAGACATAGAGATCAGAGACATAGAGACAGAGACATAGAGACAGAGACATAGAGACAGAGACATACAGACAGAGACATAGAGATCAGAGACATAGAGATCAGAGACATACAGACAGAGACATAGAGATCAGAGACATACAGACAGAGACATAGAGACAGAGACATACAGACAGAGACATAGAGACAGAGACATACAGACAGAGACATACAGACAGAGACATAGAGACATAGAGATCAGAGACATAGAGACAGAGACATAGAGACAGAGACATAGAGACAGAGACATACAGACAGAGACATACAGACAGAGACATAGAGACATAGAGATCAGAGACATAGAGACAGAGACATACAGACAGAGACATAGAGACATACAGACAGAGACATACAGACAGAGACATACAGACAGAGACATAGAGACAGAGACATACAGACAGAGACATAGAGACAGAGACATACAGACAGAGACATACAGACAGAGACATAGAGATCAGAGACATACAGACAGAGACATACAGACAGAGACATACAGACAGAGACATACAGACAGAGACATACAGACAGAGACATACAGACAGAGACATACAGACAGAGACATGCAGACAGAGACATACTGACAGAGACATAGAGACATAGTGATCAGAGACATAGAAACAGAGACATAGAAACAGAGACATAGAGACAGAGACATAGAGACAGAGACATAGAGATCAGAGACATACAGACAGAGACATACAGACAGAGACATAAAGACATAGAGACATACAGACAGAGACATAGAGACATAGAGATCAGAGATATAGAGATTAGAGACATAGAGATCAGAGACATACAGACATAGAGATCAGAGACATAGAGACAGAGACATAGAGACATAGAGATCAGAGACATACAGACAGAGACATAGAGACATAGAGATCAGAGACATAGAGATCAGAGACCTAGATACAGATACACAGAGACATAGAGATCAGAGACATAGAGACAGATACATAGAGACATAGATACATAGAGACAGAGACATAGAGAGATCAGAGAGACATAGAGATCAGAGACATACAGACAGAGACATAGAGACAGAGACATAGAGACAGAGACATACAGACAGAGACATAGAGATCAGAGACATAGAGTCAGAGACATACAGACAGAGACATACAGACAGAGACATACAGACAGAGACATACAGACAGAGACATAGAGACATAGAGATCAGAGACAGAGAGACAGAGACATAGAAAAAGAGACATACAGACAGAGACATACAGACAGAGACATAGAGACAGAGACATACAGACAGAGACATACAGACAGAGACATGCAGACAGAGACATAGAGACAGAGACATACAGACAGAGACATGCAGACAGAGACATACAGACAGAGACATAGAGACAGAGACATAGAGACAGAGACATACAGACAGAGACATACAGACAGAGACATAGAGACATAGAGATCAGAGACATAGAGATCAGAGACATAGAGATCAGAGACATAGAGACAGAGACATACAGACAGAGACATAGAGACATAGAGATTAGAGATCAGAGACATAGAGATCAGAGACATAGAGATCAGAGACATAGAGATTAGAGACATACAGACAGAGACATAGAGACAGAGACAAGCAGACAGAGACATAGAGATCAGAGACATAGAGATCAGAGACATACAGACAGAGACATACAGACAGAGACATAGAGATCAGAGACAAGCAGACAGAGACAAGCAGACAGAGACATAGAGATCAGAGACATAGAGACAGAGACATAGAGACAGAGACATACAGACATAGAGACATACAGACAGAGACATAGAGATCAGAGACATAGAGATCAGAGACATACAGACAGAGACATACAGACATAGAGATCAGAGACATAGAGACAGAGACATAGAGACATAGAGATCAGAGACATACAGACAGAGACATAGAGACATAGAGACAGAGACATACAGACAGAGACATACAGACATAGACATAGAGACAGAGACATACAGACAGAGGCATAGAGACATAGAGATCAGAGACATAGAGATTAGAGATCAGAGACATAGACAGAGACAGAGACATAGAGACAGATAGATAGAGACAGAGACATAGACATAGAGATTAGAGACAGAGACATAGAGACAGACACATAGAGATCAGATACATTGATAGAGATCAGAGACATAGAGACCAATACATAGAGACATAGATATCAGAGACATACAGACAGAGACATAGAGATCAGAGACATAGAGATCAGAGACATAGAGATCAGATACATTGATAGAGATCAGAGACATAGAGATTAGAGACCTAGAGATCGGAGACATAGAGACAGATACATTGATAGAGATTAGAGATCAGAGACATAGAGACCAATACATAGAGACAGAGACATAGATATCAGAGACATACAGACAGAGACATACAGACAGAGACATACAGACAGAGACATACAGACAGAGACATACAGACAGAGACATACAGACATAGAGATCAGAGACATAGAGATCAGAGACATACAGACAGAGACATACAGACAGAGACATACAGACAGAGACATACAGACAGAGACATAGAGACAGAGACATACAGACAGAGACATAGAGATCAGATACATAGAGATCAGAGACATACAGACAGAGACATAGAGACAGAGACATAGAGACAGAGACATAGAGACAGAGACAGAGACATAGAGACAGAGACATAGAGACAGAGACATAGAGACATAGAGATCAGAGACATAGAGACAGAGACATACAGACAGAGACATAGAGACAGAGACATACAGACAGAGACATACAGACAGAGACATAGAGATCAGAGACATAGAGATCAGAGACATACAGACAGAGACATACAGACAGAGACATACAGACAGAGACATAGAGACAGAGACATAGAGACAGAGACATACAGACAGAGACATACAGACAGAGACATAGAGACATAGAGATCAGAGACATACAGACAGAGACATACAGACAGAGACATAGAGATCAGAGACATACAGACAGAGACATACAGACAGAGACATACAGACAGAGACATACAGACAGAGACATAGAGACATAGAGATCAGAGACATAGAGACAGAGACATACAGACAGAGACATAGAGACAGAGACATACAGACAGAGACATACAGACAGAGACATAGAGATCAGAGACATACAGACAGAGACATACAGACAGAGACATACAGACAGAGACATACAGACAGAGACATACAGACAGAGACATAGAGACAGAGACATACAGACAGAGACATACAGACAGAGACATACAGACAGAGACATACAGACAGAGACATACAGACAGAGACATAGAGATCAGAGATTAGAGACATAGTGACAGAGACATAGAGACAGAGACATACAGACAGAGACATACAGACAGAGACATAGAGACATAGAGATCAGAGACATAGAGACAGAGACATACAGACAGAGACATACAGACAGAGACATACAGACAGAGACATACAGACAGAGACATACAGACAGAGACATGCAGACAGAGACATACAGACAGAGACATACAGACAGAGACATGCAGACAGAGACATACAGACAGAGACATACAGACAGAGACATACAGACAGAGACATGCAGACAGAGACATACTGACAGAGACATAGAGATCAGAGACATAGAGATCAGAGACATAGAGATTAGAGACATAGAGACAGAGACATACAGACAGAGACATACAGACAGAGACATAGAGACATAGAGATCAGAGATATAGAGATCAGAGACATAGAGATCAGAGACATAGAGACAGAGACATACAGACAGAGACATACAGACAGAGACATACAGACAGAGACATAGAGACATAGAGATCAGAGACATAGAGACAGAGACATACAGACAGAGACATACAGACAGAGACATACAGACAGAGACATGCAGACAGAGACATACAGACAGAGACATAGAGACAGAAACATACAGACAGAGACATACAGACAGAGACATACAGATATAGAGACATACAGACAGAGACATAGAGATCAGAGATCAGAGACATAGAGACAGAGACATACAGACAGAGACATAGAGACATAGAGATCAGAGACATACAGACAGAGACATAGAGACATAGAGATCAGAGACATAGAGATCAGAGACCTAGATACAGATACACAGAGACATAGAGATCAGAGACATAGAGACAGATACATAGAGACATAGATACATAGAGACAGAGACATACAGACCAGATACATAGAGACAGAGACATAGAGATTAGAGACAGATACATAGAGACAGATACATAGATACATAGAGACAGAGACATAGACATAGAGATTAGAGACAGAGACATAGAGACAGAGACATAGAGATCAGATACATTGATAGAGACAGAGACATAGAGACCAATACATAGAGACATAGATATCAGAGACATACAGACAGAGACATAGAGATCAGAGACATAGAGATAGAGATCAGAGACATAGAGATCAGATACATTGATAGAGATCAGAGACATAGAGATTAGAGACCTAGAGATAGAGACATAGAGATCAGAGACATTGATAGAGATTAGAGACAGAGACATAGAGACCAATACATAGAGACAGAGACATAGATATCAGAGACATACAGACAGAGACATAGAGATTAGAGACATAGAGATCAGAGACATAGAGACCAATACATAGAGACAGAGACATAGATATCAGAGACATAGAGATTAGAGACATAGAGATCAGAGACATAGAGACAGAGAGACAGAGACAGACAGAGACATAGAGATTAGAGACATAGAGACCAATACATAGAGACATAGATATCAGAGACATAGAGATTAGAGACATAGAGACAGAGACATACAGACAGAGACATACAGACAGAGACATACAGACAGAGACATACAGACAGAGACATACAGACAGAGACATACAGACAGAGACATACAGACAGAGACATAGAGACATAGAGACAGAGATATAGAGATCAGAGACATACAGACAGAGACATACAGACAGAGACATACAGACAGAGACATACAGACATAGAGATCAGAGACATAGAGATCAGAGACATACAGACAGAGACATACAGACAGAGACATACAGACAGACATATAGACAGAGACATAGAGACAGAGACATACAGACAGAGACATAGAGATCAGATACATAGAGATCAGAGACATAGTCAGACAGAGACATAGAGACAGAGACAGAGACAGACAGAGACAGAGACAGAGACATAGAGACAGAGACATAGAGACATAGAGATCAGAGACATAGAGATCAGAGACATAGAGATCAGAGACATAGAGACAGAGACATAGAGACAGAGACATACAGACAGAGACATAGAGATCAGAGACATACAGACAGAGACATACAGACAGAGACATAGAGATCAGAGACATACAGACAGAGACATAGAGACAGAGACATAGAGACAGAGACATACAGACAGAGACATACAGACAGAGACATACAGACAGAGACATAGAGACATAGAGATCAGAGACATAGAGACAGAGACATACAGACAGAGACAAACAGACAGAGACATACAGACAGAGACATACAGACAGAGACATACAGACAGAGACATACAGACAGAGAGATAGAGACATAGAGATCAGAGACATAGAGACAGAGACATACAGACAGAGACATAGAGACAGAGACATACAGACAGAGATACAGACAGACATACAGACAGAGACATACAGACAGAGACATAGAGACAGAGACATACAGACAGAGACATAGAGACAGAGACATACAGACAGAGACATACAGACAGAGACATAGAGATCAGAGACATAGAGACAGAGACATGCAGACAGAGACATACAGACAGAGACATACAGACAGAGACATACAGACAGAGACATACAGACAGACAGAGTCAGACAGAGACAGAGCCAGACAGAGACATACAGACAGAGACATACAGACAGAGACATAGAGACAGAGACATACTGGAGACATAGAGACATAGAGACAGAGACATAGAGACAGAGACATACAGACAGAGACATAGAGATCAGAGACATACAGACAGAGACATACAGACAGAGACATAGCAGACAGAGACATACAGACAGAGACATACAGACAGAGACATACAGACAGAGACATACAGACAGAGACATACAGACAGAGACATACAGACAGAGACATACAGACAGAGACATACAGACAGAGACATGCAGACAGAGACATATGACAGACACATAGAGACAGAGACATAGAGACAGAGACATACAGACAGAGACATAGAGACAGAGACATACAGACAGAGACATACAGACAGAGACATAGAGACATAGAGATCAGAGACACATAGAGATCAGAGACATAGAGATCAGAGACATAGAGACAGAGACATAGAGACAGAGACATAGAGACATAGAGACATAGAGATCAGAGACATAGAGATCAGAGACATACAGACAGAGACATAGAGACAGAGACATACAGACAGAGACATACAGACAGAGACATACAGACAGAGACATAGCAGACAGAGACATACAGACAGAGACATACAGACAGAGACATACAGATATAGAGACATACAGACAGAGACAGAGAGACAGAGATCAGAGACATAGAGACAGAGACATACAGACAGAGACATAGAGACAGAGACATAGAGACAGAGACATACAGACAGAGACATAGAGACAGAGACATAGAGATCAGAGACATACAGACAGAGACATAGAGACATAGAGATCAGAGACATACAGACAGAGACATACAGACAGAGACATAGAGACAGAGACATACAGACAGAGGCATAGAGACATAGAGATCAGAGACATAGAGATTAGAGATCATACATAGAGACAGAGACATAGATACATAGAGACAGAGACATAGAGACAGAGACATAGACATAGAGATTAGAGACAGAGACATAGAGACAGAGACATAGAGATCAGATACATTGATAGAGACAGAGACATAGAGATACAGATACATAGAGACAGAGACATCAGACAGAGACATACAGACAGAGACATAGAGACAGAGACATAGAGACAGAGACATAGAGACAGAGACATAGAGACAGAGACATAGAGATAGAGATAGAGACAGAGACATAGAGATCAGATACATAGATAGAGAGATCATAGAGACATAGAGACAGATACAGACAGAGACATAGAGACAGAGACATACAGACAGAGATACAGACAGAGACATACAGACAGATAATACAGACAGAGACATACAGACAGAGACATAGAGACATAGAGACAGAGTATAGAGATCAGAGACATAGAGACAGAGACATAGAGACAGAGACATACAGACAGAGACATACAGACATAGAGACAGAGACATAGAGACAGAGACATCAGACAGAGACATACAGACAGAGATACAGACAGAGACATACAGACAGAGACATACAGAGACAGAGACATAGAGACAGAGACATACAGACAGAGACATAGAGACAGAGACAATAGAGACAGAGACATAGAGACAGAGACAGAGACATAGAGACAGAGACATAGAGATCAGAGACATAGAGACAGAGACATAGAGACAGAGACATAGAGACAGAGACATAGAGACAGAGACATACAGACAGAGACATAGAGATCAGAGACATAGAGATCAGAGACATACAGACAGAGACATAGAGACAGAGATATATAGACATACAGACAGAGACATAGAGACAGAGACATAGAGACAGAGACATACAGACAGAGAGATACAGACATAGAGACAGAGAGACATAGAGACAGAGACATAGAGACAGAGAGAGACAGAGACATATAGACAGAGACATAGAGACAGAGACATACAGACAGAGACATACAGACAGAGACATAGAGACATAGAGATCAGAGACATAGAGATCAGAGACATACAGACAGAGACATAGAGACAGAGACATAGAGACAGAGAAATACAGACAGAGACATACAGACAGAGACATAGAGACAGAGACATAGAGACATAGAGACATAGAGACAGAGAGAGACAGAGAGAGACAGACAGAGACATAGAGACAGAGACATAGAGACAGAGACATAGAGACAGAGACATAGAGACATACAGACAGAGACAGACAGAGACATACAGACAGAGACATAGAGACAGAGACATAGAGACAGAGACATACAGAGACATAGAGACAGAGAGAGCTGGTCAGAGACATAAGAGACAGAGACATACAGACAGAGACATACAGACAGAGACATACAGACAGAGACATACAGACAGACATAGAGACAGAGACATACAGACAGAGACATACAGACAGAGACATACAGACAGAGACATACAGACAGAGACATACAGACAGAGACATACAGACAGAGACATACAGACAGAGACACAGAGACATAGAGACAGAGACATATAGAGACAGAGACATATAGAGACATACAGACAGAGACATAGCAGACAGAGACATACAGACAGAGACATACAGACAGAGACATACAGACAGAGACATAGAGACAGAGACATACAGACAGAGACATAGAGACAGAGACATACAGACAGAGATCAGAGACATACAGACAGAGACATAGAGATCAGAGACATAGAGACAGAGACATATAGACAGAGACAGACAGAGACATACAGACAGAGACATAGAGACAGAGACATACAGACAGAGACATACAGACAGAGACATACAGAGAGACATACAGACAGAGAGACATACAGACAGAGACAGAGAGCAGACAGAGACATACAGACAGAGACATAGAGACAGAGACATAGAGACAGAGACATAGAGACAGAGACATACAGACAGAGACATAGAGACAGAGACATAGAGATAGAGACAGAGACAGAGACATAGAGACAGAGACAGAGACATACAGACAGAGAGACAGAGACAGAGACAGACAGAGACATAGACATAGAGATCAGACATACAGACAGAGACATAGCAGACAGACATAGAGATCAGAGACATACAGACAGAGACATACAGACAGAGACATAGAGACAGAGACATAGAGACAGAGACATACAGACAGAGACATACAGACAGAGACATAGAGACAGAGACATACAGACAGAGACATACAGACAGAGACATAGAGACAGAGACATAGAGACAGAGACATAGACAGAGACATAGAGACAGAGACATAGAGACAGAGACATACAGACAGAGACATAGAGACAGAGACATAGAGACAGAGACATACAGACAGAGACATACAGACAGAGACATAGAGACAGAGACAGAGACAGAGACATACAGACAGAGACATAGAGATCAGAGACATACAGACAGAGACATAGAGACAGACAGAGACATAGAGACAGAGACATACAGACAGAGACATAGAGACAGAGACATAGAGACAGAGACATACAGACAGACAGAGACATACAGACAGAGACATAGAGACAGAGACATGCAGACAGAGACATACAGACAGACAGAGACATACAGACAGAGACATACAGACAGAGACATAGAGACAGAGACAGAGACATAGAGACAGAGACATAGAGACAGAGACATACAGAGACATAGAGACAGAGATAGAGATCAGAGACATACAGACAGAGACATACAGACAGAGACATAGAGACAGAGACATACAGACAGAGACATAGAGACAGAGAGATCAGAGACATAGAGACAGAGACATAGAGACAGAGACATAGACAGACAGAGACATACAGACAGAGACATAGAGACAGAGACATAGAGACATAGAGATCAGAGACATAGAGATCAGATACATAGAGATCAGAGACATAGAGACAGAGACATAGATATCAGAGAGACAGAGACATAGAGACAGAGACATAGAGACAGAGACATAGAGACAGAGACATAGAGACAGAGACATACAGACAGAGACATCAGACAGAGACATAGAGACAGTAGACATACAGACAGAGACATACAGACAGAGACATAGAGACATAGACATAGAGACAGAGACATAGAGACAGAGACATAGAGACATAGACATACAGACAGAGACATAGAGACAGAGACATAGACAGAGACATAGAGACAGAGATACAGAGACAGACAGACATACAGACAGAGACATAGAGATCAGAGATCAGAGACATAGAGACAGAGACATACAGACAGAGACATACAGACAGAGACATAGAGACAGAGACATAGAGACAGAGACAGAGACATAGAGAGACAGAGAGACATAGAGATCAGAGACATAGAGACAGAGACACAGAGACAGATATAGAGACAGAGACATACAGACAGACAGAGACAGAGACATAGAGACAGAGACATAGACAGAGACAGAGACATACAGACAGAGACATAGAGACAGAGACATAGAGACAGAGACATACAGACAGAGACATAGAGACAGAGACATCAGACAGAGACATACAGACAGAGACATAGAGACAGAGACAGAGACATAGAGACAGAGACATAGAGACAGAGACATACAGACAGAGACATAGAGACAGAGACAGAGACAGACAGAGACATAGAGAAAGAGACAGAGACATACAGACAGAGACATAGAGACAGAGACAGAGACAGACAGAGACATACAGACAGAGACAGAGAGACATAGAGACAGAGACATAGAGACAGAGACATACAGACAGAGACATAGAGACAGAGACATAGAGACAGAGAGATACAGACAGAGACATAGAGACAGAGACATACAGACAGAGACATACAGACAGAGACATAGAGACAGAGACATACAGACAGAGACATACAGACAGAGACATACAGATCAGAGACATAGAGACAGAGACATACAGACAGAGACATACAGACAGAGACATACAGACAGAGACATACAGACAGAGACAGAGACATACAGACAGAGACATACAGACAGAGACATAGAGACAGAGACAGAGACAGAGACAGAGACATACAGACAGAGACATACAGACAGAGACATACAGACAGAGACAGAGACAGAGACATAGAGACAGAGACATAGAGACAGAGACATACAGACAGAGACATAGCAGACAGAGACATAGACAGACATAGAGATACAGAGACAGAGACATACAGACAGAGACACAGAGACATAGAGACAGAGACATACAGACAGAGACATAGAGACAGACAGAGACAGATACAGAGACAGAGACATACAGACAGAGACATACAGACAGAGACATAGAGACAGAGACATACAGACAGAGACATACAGACAGAGACATACAGACAGAGACATACAGACAGAGACATACAGACAGAGACATAGAGACAGAGACACACAGACAGAGACACACAGACAGAGACATACAGACAGAGACATACAGACAGAGACATACAGACAGAGACATAGAGACAGAGACATACAGACAGAGACATACAGACAGAGACATACAGACAGAGACATACAGACAGAGACATAGAGATCAGAGACATAGAGATCAGAGACATAAAGATAGAGACATAGAGACAGAGACATAGAGACAGAGACATCCAGACAGAGACATAGAGAATTAGAGATCAGAGACATAGAGATCAGAGACATAGAGACAGAGACATAGAGACAGAGACATACAGACAGATAGAGACATACAGACAGAGACATAGAGACATAGAGATCAGAGACATAGAGATCAGAGACATACAGACAGAGACATACAGACAGAGACATACAGACAGAGACATGCAGACAGAGACATACAGACAGAGACATAGAGATCAGAGACATACAGACAGAGACATACAGACAGAGACATACAGACAGAGACATAGAAACAGAGACATAGAGATTAGAGATTAGAGACATAGAGACAGAGACATAGAGACAGAGACATACAGACAGAGACATAGAGATCAGAGACATACAGACAGAGACATACAGACAGAGACATAGAGATCAGAGACATACAGACAGAGACATAGAGACATAGAGATCAGAGACATACAGACAGAGACATACAGACAGAGACATAGAGACAGAGACATACAGACTAGAGACATAGAGATCAGAGACATAGAGATTAGAGAACAGATACATAGAGACAGAGACATAGATACATAGAGACAGACACATAGAGACAGAGACATAGACATAGAGATTAGAGACAGAGACATAGAGACAGAGACATAGAGATCAGATACATTGATAGAGATCAGAGACATAGAGACCAATACATAGAGACATAGATATCAGAGACATACAGACAGAGACATAGAGATCAGAGACATAGAGATCAGAGACATAGAGATCAGATACATTGATAGAGATCAGAGACATAGAGATTAGAGACCTAGAGATCGGAGACATAGAGATCAGATACATTGATAGAGATTAGAGATCAGAGACATAGAGACCAATACATAGAGACAGAGACATAGATATCAGAGACATACAGACAGAGACATAGAGATTAGAGACATAGAGATCAGAGACATAGAGACCAATACATAGAGACAGAGACATAGATATCAGAGACATAGAGATTAGAGACATAGAGATCAGAGACAGAGAGACAGAGACAGAGACATAGAGATTAGAGACATAGAGACCAATACATAGAGACATAGATATCAGAGAGACATAGAGATTAGAGACATAGAGATCAGAGACATAGAGACAGAGAGACAGAGACATAGAGATTAGAGACATAGAGATTAGAGACATTGAGATCAGAGACATAGAGATTAGAGATAGAGACAGAGACATAGAGATCAGAGACATAGAGATAGAGACAGAGAGACAGACAGAGACATAGAGATTAGAGACATAGAGACCAATACATAGAGACATAGATATCAGAGACATAGAGATTAGAGACATAGAGATCAGAGACATAGAGACAGACAGAGACAGAGACATAGAGATTAGAGACATAGAGATTAGAGACATTGAGATCAGAGACATAGAGATTAGAGACTGAGACATAGAGATCAGAGACATAGAGACAGAGACACAGAGACATAGAGATTAGAGACTGAGACATAGACATAGACAGAGACATAGACAGAGACATAGAGATTAGAGACATTGAGATCAGAGACATAGAGATTAGAGACAGAGACATAGAGATCAGAGACATAGAGATTAGAGACAG
This sequence comes from Oncorhynchus keta, assembly GCF_023373465.1. NCBI lineage: Eukaryota > Metazoa > Chordata > Actinopteri > Salmoniformes > Salmonidae > Oncorhynchus > Oncorhynchus keta. Next base: position 76,561,595 of record NC_068455.1, on the reverse strand, counting down.
AGACATAGAGATTAGAGACATAGAGATTAGAGACATTGAGATCAGAGACATAGAGATTAGAGACAGAGACATAGAGATTAGAGACAGAGACATAGAGACAGAGACATAGACAGAGACATAGAGACAGAGACATAGACAGAGACATAGAGACAGATATAGAGACAGATACATAGACAGAGACATAGAGACAGATACATAGACAGAGACATAGAGACAGATACATAGACAGAGACATAGAGACAGAGACAGAGACATAGAGACAGAGACATAGAGACAGATACATAGACAGAGACATAGAGACAGAGACATAGAGACAGATACATAGACAGACATAGAGACAGAGACAGAGACATAGAGACATAGAGACAGATACATAGACAGAGACATAGAGACAGAGACATAGACAGAGACATAGAGACAGAGACATAGACAGAGACATAGAGATCAGAGACATAGAGACAGATACATAGACAGAGACAGAGACAGATACATAGACAGAGACATAGAGACAGAGACAGAGACAGATACATAGACAGAGACATAGAGATCAGAGACATAGACAGAGACATACAGACAGAGACATACAGACAGAGATACAGACAGAGACATAGAGACAGAGACATACAGACAGAGACATAGAGATCAGAGACATAGACAGAGACATACAGACAGAGACAGATAGAGACATAGACAGAGACATAGAGACAGAGACATAGAGACAGAGACATAGACAGAGACATAGAGACAGAGACATAGAGACAGAGACATACAGACAGAGACAGAGACATAGAGACAGAGACATAGAGACAGAGACATAGAGACAGAGACATACAGACAGAGACATACAGACAGAGACATAGAGACAGAGACATAGAGACAGAGAGACAGAGACATAGAGACAGAGACATTAGAGAGACAGAGACATAGACAGAGACATAGAGATCAGAGACATAGAGACAGAGACATAGACAGAGACATCAGACAGAGACAGATACATAGACAGAGACATACAGATACATAGACAGAGATAGAGACAGATACATAGACAGAGACATAGAGAGACAGAGACATAGAGACAGAGACATAGACAGAGACATAGACAGAGACATAGAGACAGAGACATAGACAGATAGAGACATAGACAGAGACATAGAGACAGAGACAGAGAGAGAGACAGATACATAGACAGAGACATAGAGATTAGAGACAGAGAGACAGAGACAGAGACATAGAGACATAGAGACAGAGACATAGACAGAGACATAGAGACAGATAGAGAGACAGATACATAGACAGAGACATAGAGACAGAGACAGAGACATACAGACAGACAGAGACATAGAGACATAGACAGAGACATAGAGATCAGAGACATAGAGACAGAGACATAGACAGAGACATACAGACAGAGACATAGACAGAGACATGCAGACAGAGACAGAGACATAGAGATCAGAAACATACAGACAGAGACATAGACAGAGACATAGAGACAGAGACACAGACAGAGACATACAGACAGAGACAGAGACATAGAGATAGAGACATACAGACAGAGACATAGAGACATAGAGATCAGAGACATACAGACAGAGACATAGAGACATAGACATAGAGACAGACATACAGACAGAGGCATAGAGACATAGAGATCAGAGACATAGAGATCAGAGACATAGAGACAGATACATAGACAGAGACATAGAGACAGAGACAGAGAGACATAGAGACAGAGACAGAGACATAGAGACAGAGACATAGAGACAGATACATTGATAGAGATCAGAGACATAGAGACAGAGACATAGATACAGAGACATACAGACAGAGACATAGAGACAGAGACATAGAGATCAGAGACATAGAGACAGATACATAGAGACAGAGACATAGAGACAGAGACGGAGACAGAGACAGATACATAGAGATCAGAGACATAGAGACATAGAGACAGAGACATAGACAGAGACATACAGACAGAGACAGATAGAGACATAGAGACAGAGACATAGAGACAGATACATAGACAGAGACATAGAGATCAGAGACATAGAGACAGAGACATAGAGACAGAGACATAGACAGAGACAGAGACAGAGACAGATACATAGACAGAGACATAGAGACAGAGACATTAGACATAGAGAGACAGAGACAGAGACAGATACATAGACAGAGACATAGAGACAGAGACAGAGACAGAGACATAGAGATTAGAGACATAGAGATGAGACAGAGACATAGAGACAGATACATAGACAGAGACACAGAGACAGAGACATAGAGACAGAGACATAGAGACATAGAGATCAGAGACAGATTAGAGACATAGAGACAGAGACATAGAGACAGAGAGACAGATACATAGAGACAGAGACATAGAGACAGATACATAGACAGAGACATAGAGACAGAGACATAGAGACAGAGACATAGAGATCAGAGAGACATAGAGATTAGAGACAGAGACATAGAGAGACAGAGACATAGAGACAGAGACAGACAGAGACAGAGAGACAGAGACATAGAGACAGATATCAGAGACAGAGACATAGAGACAGAGACATAGAGACAGAGACATAGAGACAGAGACACAGAGACAGAGACATAGAGACAGAGACATAGAGACAGAGACACATAGAGACAGAGAGACAGAGACAGATACATAGACAGAGACATAGAGACAGATACATAGACAGAGACATAGAGACAGAGACATAGACAGAGACATAGAGACAGATACATAGACAGAGACATAGAGACAGATACATAGACAGAGACATAGAGACAGATACATAGACAGAGACATAGAGACAGATACATAGACAGAGACATAGAGACAGAGACATAGACAGAGACATAGAGACAGATACATAGACAGAGACATAGACAGAGACATAGAGACAGATACATAGACAGAGACATAGAGAGACAGAGACATAGACAGAGACATAGAGACAGATACATAGACAGAGACAGAGAGACAGAGACACAGAGACAGAGACAGAGACATAGACAGAGACGGACAGATATAGAGACAGATAGACAGAGACATAGAGAGACAGAGACAGAGACAGAGAGATCAGAGACAGAGACATAGAGATCAGAGACATAGATACATAGACAGAGACATAGAGACAGAGACATAGAGACAGACATACAGAGAGACAGAGACATAGAGACAGATACATAGACAGAGACATAGAGACAGAGACATAGAGATCAGATACATAGACAGAGACATAGAGACAGAGACATATAGACAGAGACAGAGACAGAGACATAGACAGAGACATAGAGACAGATACATAGACAGAGACATAGAGACAGAGACATAGAGACAGAGACATAGACAGAGACATAGAGACAGAGACATAGACAGAGACAGATACATAGACAGAGACAGAGAGACAGACAGAGACATAGAGACAGAGACATAGAGACAGAGACATAGACAGAGACATAGACAGATACATAGACAGAGACATAGAGACAGATACATAGACAGAGACATAGAGACAGAGACATAGACAGAGACATAGAGAGACAGAGACATAGAGACAGAGACATAGAGACAGATACATAGACAGAGACATAGAGACAGATACATAGACAGAGACATAGAGACAGATACATAGACAGAGACATAGAGACAGAGATAGAGACAATACATAGACAGAGACATAGAGACAGATACATAGACAGAGACATAGAGACAGACAGAGACATAGAGACAGAGACATAGAGACAGATACATAGACAGAGACATAGAGACAGAGACATAGACAGAGACATAGAGGATACATAGACAGAGACATAGAGACAGATACATAGAGACAGAGACAGAGACATAGAGACAGAGACATAGAGATCAGAGACATAGAGACAGATACATAGACAGAGACATAGAGATCAGATACATAGACAGAGACATAGAGACAGATACATAGACAGAGACATAGAGATACATAGACAGAGACATAGAGATCAGAGACAGAGACATAGACAGAGACATAGAGACAGAGATACAGAGACAGAGACATAGACAGAGACATAGAGATCAGAGACATAGACAGAGACATAGAGACAGATACAGAGACAGAGACATAGACAGAGACATAGAGACAGATACATAGACAGAGACATAGAGATCAGAGAGACAGATACATAGACAGAGACATAGAGACAGATACATAGACAGAGACATAGAGACAGAGACATAGACAGAGACATAGAGATCAGAGACATAGAGACAGAGACATAGAGACAGATACATAGACAGAGACATAGAGACAGAGACATAGACAGAGACATAGAGACAGAGACATAGAGACAGATACATAGACAGAGACATAGAGAGACAGATACATAGAGACAGATACATAGACAGAGACATAGAGACAGAGACAGAGATAGAGACAGAGACATAGACAGAGACATAGAGACAGATACATAGACAGAGACATAGAGATCAGAGACATAGAGACAGATACATAGACAGAGACATAGAGACAGACATAGACAGAGACATAGACAGAGACATAGACAGAGACATAGAGATCAGAGACATAGACAGAGACATAGACAGAGACATAGACAGAGACAGACATAGACAGAGACATAGAGACAGAGACATAGACAGAGACATAGAGACAGAGATAGACAGAGACATAGAGACAGAGACATAGAGACAGAGACATAGACAGAGACATAGAGACAGAGAGACAGATACATAGACAGAGACATAGAGACAGATACAGAGACAGAGACAGAGACATAGAGATCAGAGACATAGAGACAGATACATAGACAGAGACAGACAGATACATAGACAGAGACATCGAGACAGAGACATAGAGACAGAGACATAGAGATCAGAGACATAGAGACAGATACATAGACAGAGACATAGAGACAGATACATAGACAGAGACATACAGACAGAGACATAGAGATCACAGACATAGAGACAGATATAGACAGAGACATAGACAGAGACAGATACATAGACAGAGACATAGAGACAGAGACATAGAGACAGATACATAGACAGAACATAGAGACAGATCATAGACAGAGACATAGATACATAGACAGAGACATAGAGACAGAGACAGAGACATAGAGACAGATACATAGACAGAGACATAGAGACATAGACAGAGACATAGAGATTGCCTATAGCAACATACAGATCCAGTGAGCACCATAATTCACTGGACAGTTAAACATAATGTTGAATAAAGTAATCATTGTTAATATATGGTCACGTATCCTTTGCATGCAAATGACTGCTTGAAGTCTGTGATGCATCGACATCACCAGACGCTGGGTATCTTCCCCATGGTGATGCTCTGCCAGGCCTCTACTGCAGCCATCTTCAGTTCCTGCTTGTTTTGGGGAGTTATTGCCTCCAGTCTCCTCTTCAGCGTGTAAAATGCATTTTCAATTGGATTCAGATCCGGTGATTGACTCGGCCAGTCAAGGATTTTCCAGTTTTTGGCCATCAATCCCCTTTGTTGCTCTAGCAGTATGTTTAGGGTCATCGTCTTGTTGCATGATGAAGTGCCGTCCAATGAGTTTGGAGACATTTGGTTTTACCTGAGCAGATAAAATACTTCTGTAGACTGTCTGTCTGCATTCTGCAGGGGTGGCAGGGTAGCCTAGTGGTTAGAGTGTTGGACTAGTAACCGGAAGGTTGCAAGTTCAAACCCCTGAGCTGACAAGGTACAAATCTGTCGTTCTGCCCCTGAACAGGCTGTTCCCCTGAACCCACTGTTCCTAGGCTGTCATTGAAAATAAGAATTTGTTCTTAACTGACTTGCCTAGTTAAATAAAGGTAAAATATATATATATTTTTTAAAGTCACATCATCGATAAAGACTGTTCCACTGGCAGCCATTACAGGCCCAAGCCATAACACCCCTCCATCATGTTTCACGGATGAGGTGATATGCTTTGGATCATTCGCATGTCTAATTTTTTTCTCTCCACACTTTCCGCTTTCCATCACTCTGGTACATGTTAATATTTGTCTCATCTGTCCAAAATACTTTTTTCCCCCAGAACCCTTGGGGCTCTTTCAGGCGCATTTTTAGCAAACTGTAATCTGTCCTTTCTGTTGTTCAGGTTTATCAGTGGTTTGTACCCTCTGTCGTCCTGCTGGCGTGGTCTTCTACGTATGGCTTTGACACATCTGCATCCAGGAGAGTGTTTCTGATCTGTTGGGCTGTTGTCAGGGGAGGGGTTGTCAGGGGGGTTTTCCTCACACAGAGAGGTGTCTCCGGTCATCCACTACAGTGGTCTTCCTCAGTCTACCGGGTCTTTTGACATAGTTGTCAGGGGGAGGGTTTCTTCACCACAGAGAGGAGTCTCCGGTCATCCACTACAGTGGTCTTCCTCAGTCTACCGGGTCTTTTGACATAGTTTCAGGGGGTTTCTTCACCACAGAGAGGAGTCTCCGGTCATCCACTACAGTGGTCTTCCTCAGTCTACCGGGTCTTTTGACATAGTTGTCAGGGGGGGAGGGTTTCTTCACCACAGAGAGGAGTCTCCGGTCATCCACTACAGTGGTCTTCCTCAGTCTACCGGGTCTTTTGACATAGTTGTCAGGGGGGTTTCTTCACCACAGAGAGGAGTCTCCGGTCATCCACTACAGTGGTCTTCCTCAGTCCCGGGTCTTTTGACATAGTTGTCAGGGGGTTTCTTCACCACAGAGAGGAGTCTCGGTCATCCACTACAGTGGTCTTCCTCAGTTTGACATAGTTGTCAGGGGGGGTTCTTCACCACAGTCTCCGTTCATCCACTTGGTCTTCCTCAGTCTACCGGGTCTTTGACATAGTTGTCAGGGGGGTTCTTCACCACAGAGAGGAGTCTCCGGTCATCCACTACAGTGGTCTTCCTCAGTCTACCGGGTCTTTTGACATAGTTGTCAGGGGGAGGGTTTCTTCACCACAGAGAGGAGTCTCCGGTCATCCACTACAGTGGTCTTCCTCAGTCTACGGGTCTTTTGACATAGTTGTCAGGGGGGTTTCTTCACCACAGAGAGGAGTCTCCGGTCATCCACTACAGTGGTCTTCCTCAGTCTACCGGGTCTTTTGACATAGTTGTGGGGGTTTCTTCACCACAGAGAGGAGTCTCCGGTCATCTACTACAGTGGTCTTCCTCAGTCCGGGTCTTTTGACATAGTTGTCAGGGGGGGTTCTTCACCACAGTCTCCGGTCATCCACTACAGTGTCTTCCTCAGTCTACGGGTCTTTTGACATAGTTGTCAGGGGGGTTTCTTGAGGAGTCTCCGGTCATCCACTACAGTGGTCTTCCTCAGACCGGGTCTTTTGACATAGTTGTCAGGGGAGGGTTTCTTCACCACAGAGAGGAGTCTCCGGTCATCCACTACAGTGGTCTTCCTCAGTCTACCGGGTCTTTTGACATAGTTGTCAGGGGGGTTTCTTCACCACAGAGAGGAGTCCGGTCATCCACTACAGTGGTCTTCCTCAGTCTACCGGGTCTTTGACATAGTTGTCAGGGGGTTTCTTCACCACAGAGAGGAGTCTCCGGTCATCCACTACAGTGGTCTTCCTCAGTCTACCGGGTCTTTTGACATAGTTGTCAGGGGGGGTTCTTCACCACAGAGAGGAGTCTCCGTTCATCCACTACAGTGGTCTTCCTCAGACCGGGTCTTTGGACATAGTTGTCAGGGGGGTTCTTCACCACAGAGAGGAGTCTCCGGTCATCCACTACAGTGGTCTTCCTCAGTCTACCGGGTCTTTTGACATAGTTGTCAGGGGGGGTTTTCTTCACCACAGAGAGGAGTCTCCGGTCATCCACTACAGTGGTCTTCCTCAGTCTACCGGGTCTTTTGACATAGTTGTCAGGGGGGTTCTTCATGGACCACAGAGAGGAGTCTCCGGTCATCTACTACAGTGGTCTTCCTCAGTCTACCGGGTCTTTTGACATAGTTGTCAGGGGGGTTCTTCACCACAGAGAGGGGTCTCCGGTCATCCACTACAGTGGTCTTCCTCAGTCTACGGGTCTTTTGACATAGTTGTCAGGGGGGGTTTTCTTCACCACAGAGAGGAGTCTCCGGTCATCCACTACAGTGGTCTTCCTCAGTCTACCGGGTCTTTTGACATAGTTGAGTTCACCGGTTGTTGTTTTCTTGTTAATGATGAACCAAACTGTTGACTTGGGCCCAGGGGTTTTGAAATGTTCCTGATTGGTTGATTTTCATTTCTGAGCCTTATGGACGGCCAGCTTCATTTGCATCTCCACTAACTGTCCAATGAATTATGGCGCTCACTGTCTCTACAGGGAGAGTACGACAGCCATGTCGCCTATAGCAACATACCACTAGCTACAGGGGAGATGGACGAACAGTACGACAGCCATGTCGCCTATAGCAACATACCACTAGCTACAGGGGAGATGGACTAACAGTAGGACAGCCATGTCGCCTATAGCAACATACCACTAGCTACAGGGGAGATGGACCTACAGTAGGACAGCCATGTCGCCTATAGCAACATACCACTAGCTACAGGGGAGATGGACTAACAGTAGGACAGCCATGTCGCCTATAGCAACATACCACTAGCTACAGGGGAGATGGACCTACAGTAGGACAGCCATGTCGCCTATAGCAACATACCACTAGCTACAGGGGAGATGGACTAACAGTACGACAGCCATGTCGCCTATAGCAACATACCACTAGCTACAGGGGAGATGGACCTACAGTACGACAGCCATGTCGCCTATAGCAACATACCACTAGCTACAGGGGAGATGGACTAACAGTAGGACAGCCATGTCTCCTATAGCAACATACCACTAGCTACAGGGGAGATGGACTAACAGTACGACAGCCATGTCGCCTATAGCAACATACCACTAGCTACAGGGGAGATGGACCTACAGTACGACAGCCATGTCGCCTATAGCAACATACCACTAGCTACAGGGGAGATGGACCTACAGTACGACAGCCATGTCGCCTATAGCAACATACCACTAGCTACAGGGGAGATGGACTAACAGTACGACAGCCATGTCGCCTATAGCAACATACCACTAGCTACAGGGGAGACTGACTAACAGTACGACAGCCATGTCGCCTATAGCAACATACCACTAGCGACAGAGGAGATGGACTAACAGTAGGACAGCCATGTCGCCTATAGCAACATACCACTAGCTACAGGGGAGATGGACTAACAGTAGGACAGCCATGTCGCCTATAGCAACATACCACTAGCTACAGGGGAGATGGACCTACAGTACGACAGCCATGTCGCCTATAGCAACATACCACTAGCTACAGGGGAGACGGACTAACAGTAGGACAGCCATGTCGCCTATAGAGGTAGCAGAGGTAGCACCTTGCGGTTGAAGGCTGAGCAGTTGCCATACCAGGCGGTGATGCAACCTGTCAGGATGCTCTCGTGGTGCAGCTGTAGAACCTTTTGAGGATCTGAGGACTCATGCCAAATGTTTTCAGTCTCCTGAGGGGGAGCAGGTTTTGTCGTGCCCTCTTCACGACTGTTTTGTTGTGCTTGGACCATTATAGTTGGTTGGTGATGTGGACACCAAGGAACTCAAAGCCCTCAAGATGCTCCACTACAGCCCTGTAGTAAGAATGGGGGCGTGCTCCTCCTTTCCTGTAGTCCACAATCATCTCCTTTCTCTTGATCACATTGAGAGATCATACAGCCAGGTCTCTGACCTTCTCCCTATAGGCACCAACGCATAGGTGCTCACACCACCAACAGACATGGGAACAATAATCGACAGGACAATGGTGAACAATGGACACACTTATACAATTACTAAATACTGGGAATAGGGAGCAGTTCTGGAGGGATCCTTGACAGCAGGTTACCTTCATGTTCTTGGGCACAGGGACTATGGTGATCTGTTCTGGAGGGATCCTTGACAGCAGGTTACCTTCGTGTTCTTGGGCACAGGGACTATGGTGATCTGTTCTGGAGGGATCCTTGACAGCAGGTTACCTTCGTGTTCTTGGGCACGGGGACTATGGTGATCTGTTCTGGAGGGATCCTTGACAGCAGGTTACCTTCGTGTTCTTGGGCACAGGGACTATGGTGATCTGTTCTGGAGGGATCCTTGACAGCAGGTTACCTTCGTGTTCTTGGGCACGGGGACTATGGTGATCTGTTCTGGAGGGATCCTTGACAGCAGGTTACCTTCGTGTTCTTGGGCACGGGGACTATGGTGATCTGTTCTGGAGGGATCCTTGACAGCAGGTTACCTTCGTGTTCTTGGGCACGGGGACTATGGTGATCTGTTCTGGAGGGATCCTTGACAGCAGGTTACCTTCGTGTTCTTGGGCACGGGGACTATGGTGATCTGTTCTGGAGGGATCCTTGACAGCAGGTTACCTTTGTGTTCTTGGGCACGGGGACTATGGTGATCTGTTCTGGAGGGATCCTTGACAGCAGGTTACCTTCGTGTTCTTGGGCACGGGGACTATGGTGATCTGTTCTGGAGGGATCCTTGACAGCAGGTTACCTTCGTGTTCTTGGGCACGGGGACTATGGTAATCTGTTCTGGAGGGATCCTTGACAGCAGGTTACCTTCGTGTTCTTGGGCACGGGGACTATGGTGATCTGTTCTGGAGGGATCCTTGACAGCAGGTTACCTTCGTGTTCTTGGGCACGGGGACTATGGTGATCTGTTCTGGAGGGATCCTTGACAGCAGGTTACCTTCGTGTTCTTGGGCACGGGGACTATGGTGATCTGTTCTGGAGGGATCCTTGACAGCAGGTTACCTTCGTGTTCTTGGGCACGGGGACTATGGTGATCTGTTCTGGAGGGATCCTTGACAGCAGGTTACCTTCGTGTTCTTGGGCACGGGGACTATGGTGATCTGTTCTGGAGGGATCCTTGACAGCAGGTTACCTTCGTGTTCTTGGGCACGGGGACTATGGTGATCTGTTCTGGAGGGATCCTTGACAGCAGGTTACCTTTGTGTTCTTGGGCACGGGGACTATGGTGATCTGTTCTGGAGGGATCCTTGACAGCAGGTTACCTTCGTGTTCTTGGGCACAGGGACTATGGTGATCTGTTCTGGAGGGATCCTTGACAGCAGGTTACCTTCGTGTTCTTGGGCACAGGGACTATGGTGATCTGTTCTGGAGGGATCCTTGACAGCAGGTTACCTTCGTGTTCTTGGGCACGGGGACTATGGTGATCTGCTTGAAACATGTATTACAGACTCAATCAGGAACAAGTTGAAAATGTCAGTGAAGACACTTGCCGATTGATCAGCTCATGCTCGGAGTACACGTCCTGGTAATTACACCTTTATTTTACTAGGCAAGTCAGTTAAGAACAAATTCTTATTTTCAATGACGGCCTAGGAACAGTGGGTTAACTGCCTGTTCAGGGGCAGAACGACAGATTTTGTACCTTGTCAGCTCAGGGATTTGAACTTGCAACCTTCCGGTTACTAGACCAATGCTCTAACCACTAGGCTACCCTGCCGCCCGTCTGGCTATGCGGCCTTGTGAATATTGACCTGTTTATAAAGTTTATAAAGGTATTTCTCACATCGGCTGTGGAGAGTGTGGTCACACAGTCATCCGGAACAGCTGATGATCTCATTCATGTTTCATTGTTTCTTGCCTCGAAGCGAGCATAGAAGGAATTTAGCTCGTGTCACTGTGCAGCTTGTGGCTGTGCTTCCCTTTGTAGTCTGTAATAGTTTTGCGAGCCCTGCCACATCTGTCGAGTGTCGGAGCCGGTGTAGTATGATTCAATCATAGCCCTGTATTTACGCTTTTTCTGTTTGATGTTTCGTCAGAGGGCATAGCGGGATTTCGTATAAGCTTCTGGGTTAGAGTCCCGCTCCTTGAAAGCGGGAGCTCTACCCTTTAGCTCAGTGGGGATGTTGCCTGTAATCCATGGCTTCTGGTTGGGGTATGTACGTAGAGCCAATGTGGGGACGAGTCACGATCGTCTAAGGTGGAAACAGGGGACCAAAGCGCAGCGTGCTGGGCATACATACTTCTTTATTTTAAGATGTCGCCAACAAAACAATAAAACGAAACCGTGACGCCGACGTAGTGCTCACAGGCATGGACAACTACCCACAAATACAGGTGGGAAAAAAGGCTACCTAAGTATGGTTCTCAGTCAGGGACAACGATCGACAGCTGCCTCAACCCGGCCAAAGACATAGAAATACAGATCATAGAAAAAGGGACATAGAATGCCCACCCAAATCACACCCTGACCAAACCAAAATAGAGACATATAAAGCTCTCTATGGTCAGGGCGTGACAATGGCTTCTGGTTGGGGTATGTACGTACAGTCACTGTGGGGACGACGTCATCGATGCACTTATTGATAAAGCCAGTGACTGATGTGGTGTACTCCTCAATGCCATCGGAAGAATCCTGGGAACATATTCCAATCTGTGCTAGAAAACAGTCCTGTAGCTTAGCATCTGCTTCATCTCACCACTTTTTTTATTGACCGAGTCACTGATACTTCCTGCTTTAGTGTTTGCTTTTAAGCAGGAATCAGGAGGATAGAATTATGGTCAGATTTGCGAAATGGAGGGCGAGAGAGAGCTTTGTATGCCTCTCTGTGTGTGGAGTAAAGGTACCTGGTACCTCAGGCGAGTAAAACCTTGAGACTTCCTTTGATTTGCAAATTCTCAGGTTTTCCCCAAATTCCGGTCGGAAAATTCCCAGAATCAGAAGGGAATAAGCAAGAAATCCGGAATCCCATACTAATCCAGAATTCCAAATTCCATATTAATCCGGAATCCCAATGTTAATCCGGAATGCCATGTTTTTAAAATAGCGGTTCTGTTCAGGAACAATATAGGTCACTTTCATTCCTGGTTTTGTTTCTGTTCCTCGAAAAAATATAATTTTTTCCAGTTTTCTGTTCTGTTCCACGAAACAGTTCAAACCCCTGACTAAAATAGACTGGAATAGTCACTGAAATCACGCAGTACATGCACGCACAGAGGATAGAGTGATTCTGAAGACAGTACATGCACGCACAGAGGATAGAGTGATTCTGAAGACAGTACATGCATGCACAGAGGATAGAGTGATTCTGAAGACAGTACACGCATGCACAGAGGATAGAGTGATTCTGAAGACAGTACATGCATGCACAGAGGATAGAGTGATTCTGAAGACAGTACATGCATGCACAGAGGATAGAGTGATTCTGAAGACAGTACACGCATGCACAGAGGATAGAGTGATTCTGAAGACAGTACACGCATGCACAGAGGATAGAGTGATTCTGAAGACAGTACACGCATGCACAGAGGATAGAGTGATTCTGAAGACAGTACACGCACGCACAGAGGATAGAGTGATTCTGAAGACAGTACACGCACGCACAGAGGATAGAGTGATTCTGAAGACAGTACACGCACGCACAGAGGATAGAGTGATTCTGAAGACAGTACACGCACGCACAGAGGATAGAGTGATTCTGAAGACAGTACACACACGCACAGAGGATAGAGTGATTCTGAAGACAGTACACACACGCACAGAGGATAGAGTGATTCTGAAGACAGTACAGATTTATTTACGACATACAGAGGACTGAAAATAGCTACTTTACATTACAGCTCTCTCTCTCTCTCTCTCTCTCTCTACATCTCTCCCCCTCTCCTCTTTCTCTCCACTCCCCTCTCCCTTTCCCTCCCAGGTGGAGATAGAGAGAGGGAAGACGTTACACATCAAGGCCCTAGCGGTGGGAGACTTGAATAAGACAGGTCAGAGAGGAGTCTTCTTTGAGCTCAACGGTCAACTGCGGTCCGTCCTGGTCAAAGATAATGTGGCCATGAAGGTACGTCTGATTTATTGGTTAATTAATGGACGGATTGAAGGTTGAAAACTGGACTGGACTGGACTGGACTGGACTGGACTGGACTGGACTAGACTGGACTGGACTGGACTGGACTAGACTGGACTGGACTGGACTAGACTGGACTGGACTGGACTGGACTGGACTAGACTGGACTGGACTGGACCGGACCGGACTGGACTAGACTGGACTGGACTAGACTGGACTGGACTGGACCGGACCGGACTGGACTAGACTGGACTGGACTAAACTAGACTGGACTGGACTGGACTAGACTGGACTGGACTGGACTGGACTAGACTGGACTAGACTGGACTGGACTAGACTGGACTGGACTGGACTGGACTGGACTGGACTGGACTAGACTGGACTGGACTGGACTGTGAACGTGTGATCTCAAGGGGAATGGAGAAATGCTGTTACCAGGAGTGGACTGGACTGGACTGGACTGGACTGGACTGGACTGGACTGGACTAGACTAGACTGGACTGGACTGGACTGGACTGTGAACGTGTGATCTCAAGGGGAATGGAGAATTGCTGTTACCAGGACTGGACTAGACCGGACTGGACTGGACTGTGAATGTGTGATGCACTATTGTAAAGTGACTGTTCCACTGGATATCATAAGGTAATGCACCAATTTGTAAGTCGCTCTGGATAAGAGCGTCTGCTAAATGACTTAAATATAATGTAAATGTGTGATCTCAATGGGAAGGGAGCATTGCTGTTACCAGTTACCCTCTTCATTCATATCCTCATGACATCAATCTAGGTCTCACTGTTGAAGAGCAAAGACACCTAGGATCTTATCGATCCATCAAATCCTTGATGATTGATTGATTGTTCTCCCCACCTCCCCTTCTACAGGAGATGATTGATTGTTCTCCCCACCTCCCCTTCTACAGGAGATGATTGATTGTTCTCCCCACCTCCCCTTCTACAGGAGATGATTGATTGTTCTCCCCACCTCCCCTTCTACAGGAGATGATTGATTGTTCTCCCCACCTCCCCTTCTACAGGAGATGATTGATTGTTCTCCCCACCTCCCCTTCTACAGGAGATGATTGATTGTTCTCCCCATCTACAGGAGATGATTGATTTTTCTACCCACCTCTCCATCTACAGGAGATGATTGATTGATTTTTCTCCCCACCTCCCCGTCTACAGGAGATGAAGTTCCACCCTAAGGCTCTGAAGTCCGTCCGGGGTCAGGTGGGGGCACCCATGCCCGGAAAGGTCATCGAGGTCAAAGTTGAGCCCGGTCAGAAGGTGGAGAAGGGTCAGCCGCTTTGTGTTCTGTCAGCTATGAAGATGGAGACTGTGGTCAACTCTCCACTGACTGGGGTTGTCACGGTGATTCATGTGAACACTGACACTAGTTTGGAAGGAGATGATTTGATATTGGAAATCACTGCAGAGGAGTAGAGAGATGGAGTAGAGAGATGGAGTAGAGAGATGGAGTAGAGAGAGGGAGAGAGGGAGGGAGTAGAGAGAGGGAGGGAGTAGAGAGATGGAGTAGAGGGAGGGAGTAGAGAGATGGAGTAGAGAGAGGGAGTAGAGAGAGGGAGAGAGGGAGGGAGTAGAGAGAGGGAGGGAGTAGAGAGATGGAGTAGAGAGATGGAGTAGAGGGAGGGAGTAGAGAGATGGAGTAGAGAGAGGGAGTAGAGAGAGGGAGAGAGGGAGGGAGTAGAGAGAGGGAGAGAGGGAGGGAGTAGAGAGAGGGAGGGAGTAGAGAGAGGGAGAGAGGGAGGGAGTAGAGAGAGGGAGGGAGTAGAGAGATGGAGTAGAGGGAGGGAGTAGAGAGATGGAGTAGAGAGAGGGAGTAGAGAGAGGGAATGAGGGAGGGAGTAGAGAGAGGGAGGGAGTAGAGAGATGGAGTAGAGGGAGGGAGTAGAGAGATGGAGTAGAGAGAGGGAGTAGAGGGAGGGAGTAGAGAGAGGGAGTAGAGAGAGGGAGTAGAGAGATGGAGTAGAGAGAGGAGAGGAGGAGAAATAGGTTTTATTTTATCTGAGTAATTATTCGTTGGTGAATTAATTACCTTTACTAATGATGTTTAAATTAGCAGCAATAATGTGGTGACCCTGGGGATAGAGAGTATTTAGCTGTTGATATTCTCCTGTGTGTGTGTTTGCGCTTTTGTGTGTGTGTGTGTGTTTGCGCTTTTGTGTGTGTGTGTGTGTGTGTGTGTGTTTGTCACCGGCTGCAAACTTGTTTTAATGTTAAATCTAGCGGAGCTGGAAAACCTATTCCTGAGGCTTTGAAATATTAATGGTAACATTTTGTTAGCCGCTGCCTGACGCTACACACACGCAATGCATCGTGGGACAGTTGTCATGGCAACGTCACTGTCGTCATCTCACACATTTTAGAATAGAATCAAGCAATCAAGTTAGGTTATTATTTTTATAATCATATTATGTTTATGTTACTTTGTTAATAATAATTAGATTTCTAAATTAGTTTTTGACTGTTGTCTTAATAAGGTAATCTGCATCTACTGTAGGACTTGACTATTACTGTACTTTAAAATGTTTTTGTTTTTTTAATCCAGCACCAATTTAAATTTTTTAT
>NC_068455.1:76510161-76542661 GCF_023373465.1 Oncorhynchus keta | reverse complement strand
AGAGAGATGGACCAGACAGAGAGAGACAGAGAGAGATGGACCAGGCAGAGAGAGAGAGAGAGATGGACCAGGCAGAGAGAGAGAGAGAGAGAGTTGGACCAGGCAGAGAGAGATGGACCAGACAGAGAGGGAGAGAGATGGACCAGACAGAGAGAGAGATGGACCAGACAGAGAGAGAGATGCCCCAGGCAGAGAGAGAGAGAGAGAGTTGGACCAGACAGAGAGAGAGATGGGGACCAGACAGAGAGAGAGTTGGACCAGACAGAGAGAGAGATGGACCAGGCAGAGAGAGATGGACCAGACAGAGAGAGAGAGAGAGAGAGAGAGAGAGAGAGAGAGAGAGAGTTGGACCAGACAGAGAGAGAGATGGGGACCAGACAGAGAGAGAGTTGGACCAGACAGAGAGAGAGATGGACCAGACAGAGAGAGAGATGGACCAGGCAGAGAGAGAGAGAGAGAGTTGGACCAGACAGAGAGAGAGATGGACCAGGCAGAGAGAGAGAGAGAGAGAGAGAGAGAGAGAGAGAGATGGACCAGGCAGAGAGAGAGATGGACCGGGCAGAGAGGGAGAGAGAGATGGACCAGAGAGAGAGAGAGAGAGAGAGAGAGAGAGAGAGATGGACCAGACACAGAGAGAGAGAGAGAGAGAGAGAGAGAGAGAGAGAGAGAGAGAGAGAGAGAGAGAGAGAGAGAGAGAGAGAGAGAGAGAGAGAGAGATGGACCAGACAGAGAGAGAGATGGACCAGACAGAGAGAGACAGAGAGAGATGGACCAGGCAGAGAGAGAGACAGAGATGGACCAGGCAGAGAGAGAGAGAGAGATGGACCAGACACAGAGAGAGAGAGAGAGAGAGAGAGAGAGAGATGGACCAGACAGAGAGAGAGATGGACCAGACAGAGAGAGACAGAGAGAGATGGACCAGGCAGAGAGAGAGAGAGAGATGGACCAGGCAGAGAGAGAGAGAGAGAGTTGGACCAGGCAGAGAGAGAGATGGACCAGACAGAGAGGGAGAGAGATGGACCAGACAGAGAGAGAGATGGACCAGACAGAGAGAGAGATGCCCCAGGCAGAGAGAGAGAGAGAGAGTTGGACCAGACAGAGAGAGAGATGGGGACCAGACAGAGAGAGAGTTGGACCAGACAGAGAGAGAGATGGACCAGGCAGAGAGAGATGGACCAGACAGAGAGAGAGAGAGAGAGAGAGAGAGTTGGACCCAGACAGAGAGAGAGATGGGGACCAGACAGAGAGAGAGTTGGACCAGACAGAGAGAGAGATGGACCAGACAGAGAGAGAGATGGACCAGGCAGAGAGAGAGAGAGAGTTGGACCAGACAGAGAGAGAGATGGACCAGGCAGAGAGAGAGAGAGAGTTGGACCAGACAGAGAGGTATGAAAGTAAGATTTTTGTATTTTTGGTCACGTCCATCAGAGAGACATTGGCACTTACCTTGTACACACATACAGCATGAGTCTGTGGTATCTATGGTAACCACCCTGTTAGTCTTTGAAGTAAGAGAGAAGAAAGAAGGTAGGATATGATAGAGGAGACAGACATAGAGAGAGTGGGAGCCTGGTAAGAGAGAGTCCTCTTAGAAGTGCTGCCCTTGAGAGAGATGAAGACAGGTGTAAGATGGGAGGAAAGTGAGAAGGAAAGAGGAGTGATGGAAGGAGAAAGGGAGGGAAGGGGAGGATGGAGAAGGATGAGAGATGGGGAGTGAGGGAGGGAAGGAGAAAGGGAGGGGAGGGGAGGATGGAGAAGGAGGAGAGATGGGGAGTGAGGGAGGGAAGGAGAAAGGGAGGGGAGGGGAGGATGGAGAAGGAGGAGAGATGGGGAGTGAGGGAGGGAAGGAGAAAGGGAGGGGAGGGGAGGATGGAGAAGGAGGAGAGATGGGGAGTGAGGGGGGAGGATGGAGAAGGAGGAGAGATGGGGAGTGAGGGAGGGAAGGAGAAAGGTAGGGGAGGATATAGAAGGAGGAGAGATGGGGAGTGAGGGAGGGAAGGAGAAAGGGAGGGGAGGGGAGGATGGAGAAGGATGAGAGATGGGGAGTGAGGGGAGGGAAGGAGAAAGGGAGGGGAGGGGAGGATGGAGAAGGAGGAGAGATGGGGAGTGAGGGAGGGAAGGAGGAGGGAGGGGAGGATGGAGAAGGAGGAGAGATGGGGAGTGAGGGAGGGAAGGAGAAAGGGAGGGGAGGGGAGGATGGAGAAGGAGGAGAGATGGGGAGTGAAGGAGGAGAGATGGGGAGTGAGGGAGGGAAGGAGAAAGGGAGGGGAGGATGGAGAAGGAGGAGAGATGGGGAGTGAGGGAGGGAAGGAGAAAGGGAGGGGAGGGGAGGATGGAAGGAGGAAAGATGGAGAGTGAGGGATGGAAGGAGGAAAGATGGAGAGTGAGGGATGGAAGGAGGAGAGATGGAGAGTGAGGGATGGAAGGAGGAAAGATGGAGAGTGAGGGATGGAAGGAGAAGGGGAGGGGAGGATGGAGAAAGAGGAGATATGGAGAGTGAGGGATGGAAGGAGGAGAGATGGGGAGTGAGGGATGGAAGGAGAAGGGGAGGGGAGGATGGAGAAAGAGGAGAGATGGGGAGTGAGGGATGGAAGGAGGAGAGATGGAGAGTGAGGGATGGAAGGAGGAAAGATGGAGAGTGAGGGATGGAAGGAGAAGGGGAGGGAGGATGGAGAAAGAGGAGATATGGAGAGTGAGGGATGGAAGGAGAAGTGGAGGGGAGGATGGAGAAAGAGGAGATATGGAGAGTGAGGGATGGAAGGAGGAGAGATGGGGAGTGAGGGATGGAAGGAGGAGAGATGGAGAGTGAGGGATGGAAGGAGGAGAGATGGAGAGTGAGGGATGGAAGGGGAAGGGGAGGGGAGGATGGAGAAAGAGGAGAGATGGGGAGTGAAGGAGGGAAGGGGAGGATGGAGAAGGATGAGAGATGGGGAGTGAGGGAGGGAAGGAGAAAGGGAGGGGGGGAGGATGGAGAAGGAGGAGAGATGGGGAGTGAGGGAGGGAAGGAGAAAGGGAGGGGAGGGAGGATGGAGAAGGAGGAGAGATTGGGAGTGAGGGAGGGAAGGAGAAAGGGAGGGAGGGGAGGATGGAGAAGGAGGAGAGATGGGGAGGAGGGAGGGGAGGATGGAGAAGGAGGAGAGATGGGGAGTGAGGGAGGGAAGGAGAAAGGTAGGGGAGGATATAGAAGGAGGAGAGATGGGGAGGAGGGAGGGAAGGAGAAAGGGAGGGGAGGGGAGGATGGAGAAGGATGAGATGGGGAGTGAGGGAGGGAAGGAGAAAGGGAGGGAAGGGGAGGATGGAGAAGGAGGAGAGATGGGGAGGAGGGAGGGAAGGAGAAAGGGAGGGGAGGGGAGGATGGAGAAGGAGGAGAGATGGGGAGTGAGGGAGGGAAGGAGAAAGGGAGGGGAGGGGAGGATGGAGAAGGAGGAGAGATGGGGAGTGAAGGAGGAGAGATGGGGAGTGAGGGAGGGAAGGAGAAAGGGAGGGGAGGGGAGGATGGAAGGAGGAAAGATGGAGAGTGAGGGATGGAAGGAGGAAAGATGGAGAGTGAGGGATGGAAGGAGGAGAGATGGAGAGTGAGGGATGGAAGGAGGAAAGATGGAGAGTGAGGGATGGAAGGAGAAGGGGAGGGGAGGATGGAGAAAGAGGAGATATGGAGAGTGAGGGATGGAAGGAGGAGAGATGGGGAGTGAGGGATGGAAGGAGAAGGGAGGGGAGGATGGAGAAAGAGGAGAGATGGGGAGTGAGGGATGGAAGGAGGAGAGATGGAGAGTGAGGGATGGAAGGAGGAAAGATGGAGAGTGAGGGATGGAAGGAGAAGGGGAGGGGAGGATGGAGAAAGAGGAGATATGGAGAGTGAGGGATGGAAGGAGAAGTGGAGGGGAGGATGGAGAAAGAGGAGATATGGAGAGTGAGGGGTGGAAGGAGGAGAGATGGGGAGTGAGGGATGGAAGGAGGAGAGATGGAGAGTGAGGGATGGAAGGAGGAGAGATGGAGAGTGAGGGATGGAAGGGGAAGGGGAGGGGAGGATGGAGAAAGAGGAGAGATGGGGAGTGAAGGAGGGAAGGGGAGGATGGAGAAGGATGAGAGATGGGGAGTGAGGGAGGGAAGGAGAAAGGGAGGGAGGGGAGGATGGAGAAGGAGGAGAGATGGGGAGTGAGGGAGGGAAGGAGAAAGGGAGGGGAGGGGAGGATGGAGAAGGAGGAGAGATGGGGAGTGAGGGAGGAAAGGAGAAAGGAAGGGAGGGGAGGATGGAGAAGGAGGAGAGATGGGGAGTGAAGGAGGGGAGGGGAGGATGGAGAAGGAGGAGAGATGGGGAGTGAGGGAGGGAAGGAGGAGAGATGAGAGTGAGGGATGGAAGGAGGAAAGATGGAGAGTGAGGGATGGAAGGAGAAGGGAGGGGAGGATGGAGAAAGAGGAGATATGGAGAGTGAGGGATGGAAGGAGAAGGGGAGGGGAGGATGGAGAAAGAGGAGAGATGGGGAGTGAGGCATGGAAGGAGGAGAGATGGAGAGTGAGGGATGGAAGGAGAAGGGAGGGGAGGATGGAGAAAGAGGAGATATGTAGAGTGAGGGATGGAAGGAGGAGAGATGGGGAGTGAGGGATGGAAGGAGGAGAGATGGAGAGTGAGGGATGGAAGGAGGAAAGATGGAGAGTGAGGGATGGAAGGAGGAGAGATGGAGAGTGAGGGATGCAAGGAGGAAAGATGGAGAGTGAGGGATGGAAGGAGAAGGGGAGGGAGGATGGAGAAAGAGGAGATAGGGAGAGTGAGGGATGGAAGGAGAAGGGGAGGGAGGATGGAGAAAGAGGAGAGATGGGGAGTGAGGGATGGAAGGAGGAGAGATGGAGAGTGAGGGATGGAAGGAGGAAAGATGGAGAGTGAGGGATGGAAGGAGGAGAGATGGAGAGTGAGGGATGGAAGGAGGAGAGATGGAGAGTGAGGGATGGAAGGAGGAAAGATGGAGAGTGAGGGATGGAAGGAGAAGGGGAGGGGAGGATATAGAAGGAGGAGAGATGGGGAGTGAGGGATGGAAGGAGGAGAGATGGAGAGTGAGGGATGGAAGGGGAAGGGGAGGATGGAGAAAGAGGAGATATGGAGAGGAGGGATGGAAGGAGGAGAGATGGAGAGTGAGGGATGGAAGGAGGAAAGATGGAGAGTGAGGGATGGAAGGAGGAGAGATGGAGAGTGAGGGATGGAAGGAGGAGAGATGGAGAGTGAGGGTTGGAAGGAGGAAAGATGGAGAGTGAGGGATGGAAGGAGAAGGGGAGGGGAGGATGGAGAAAGAGGAGAGATGGGGAGTGAGGGATGGAAGGAGGAGAGATGGAGAGTGAGGGATGGAAGGGGAAGGGGAGGGGAGGATGGAGAAAGAGGAGATATGGAGAGTGAGGGATGGAAGGAGGAGAGATGGGGAGTGAGGGATGGAAGGAGGAGAGATGGAGAGTGAGGGATGGAAGGAGGAGAGATGGAGAGTGAGGGATGGAAGGGGAAGGGGGGGAGGATGGAGAAAGAGGAGAGATGGAGAGTGAGGGATGGAAGGAGGAGAGATGGGGAGTGAGGGATGGAAGGAGGAGAGATGGAGAGTGAGGGATGGAAGGAGAAGGGAGGGGAGGATGGAGAAAGAGGAGATATGGAGAGTGAGGGATGGAAGGAGGGGAGATGGAGAGTGAGGGATGGAAGGAGAAGGGGAGGGGAGGAGAGGAGAAAGGGAGGGGAGGGGATGGTGGAGAAAGAGGAGAGATGGGGAGTGAGGGAGGGATGGAAGGAGAAAGGGAGGGGAGGGGAGTGAGGGAGGGAGGGAGGAAGGAGAAGGGGAGGGGAGGGGAGTGAGGGAGGGAGGGATGGAAGGAGAAGGGGAGGGGAGGGGAGTGAGTGAGGGAGGGATGGAAGGAGAAGGAGGAGAGAGCTTGCCTTGCTGTGTTTTGATGTTTTGTAGTAAATAAGCTCACGGTACGGTGACTGAAATCACACAACACACTACACACACACTACACACACACACTACACACACTACCCACACCACACACACACTACACACATACACTACACACACTACCCACACCACACACACTACACACACACTACACACACACACTACACACACTACCCACACCACACACATTACACACACACACACTACACACACGCACACAGCAAACAGGTCAGCTAGCTGTGGTTTTAATACTTCTACACACGACCAAATTAATTTCTAAATTTCTTCTAGGATTTGTGTTATGAAATCTTCTGAGTTGTTCAAATGACTGTTTATGTTTCCCCGTCTAGATAGTAGTGGACCAGAACAGACTCATCTAGAGAGTAGTGGACCAGAACAGACTCATCTAGATAGTAGTGGACCAGAACAGACTCATCTAGAGAGTAGTGGACCAGAACAGACTCATCTAGAGAGTAGTGGACCAGAACAGACTCATCTAGAGAGTAGTGGACCAGAACAGACTCATCTAGATAGTAGTGGACCAGAACAGACTCATCTAGATAGTAGTGGACCAGAACAGACTCATCTAGATAGTAGTGGACCAGAACAGACTCTTCTAGATAGTAGTGGACCAGAACAGACTCATCTAGAGAGTAGTGGACCAGAACAGACTCATCTAGATAGTAGTGGACCAGAACAGACTCATCTAGATAGTAGTGGACCAGAACAGACTCATCTAGATAGTAGTGGACCAGAACAGACTCTTCTAGATAGTAGTGGACCAGAACAGACTCATCTAGAGAGTAGTGGACCAGAACAGACTCATCTAGAGAGTAGTGGACCAGAACAGACTCATCTAGAGAGTAGTGGACCAGAACAGACTCATCTAGAGAGTAGTGGACCAGAACAGACTCATCTAGATAGTAGTGGACCAGAACAGACTCATCTAGAGAGTAGTGGACCAGAACAGACTCATCTAGAGAGTAGTGGACCAGAACAGACTCATCTAGATAGTAGTGGACCAGAACAGACTCATCTAGAGAGTAGTGGACCAGAACAGACTCATCTAGATAGTAGTGGACCAGAACAGACTCATCTAGATAGTAGTGGACCAGAACAGACTCATCTAGATAGTAGTGGACCAGAACAGACTCATCTAGAGAGTAGTGGACCAGAACAGACTCATCTAGATAGTAGTGGACCAGAACAGACTCATCTAGATAGTAGTGGACCAGAACAGACTCATCTAGATAGTAGTGGACCAGAACAGACTCATCTAGAGAGTAGTGGACCAGAACAGACTCATCTAGAGAGTAGTGGACCAGAACAGACTCATCTAGAGAGTAGTGGACCAGAACAGACTCATCTAGATAGTAGTGGACCAGAACAGACTCATCTAGAGAGTAGTAGACCAGAACAGACTCATCTAGATAGTAGTGGACCAGAACAGACTCATCTAGAGAGTAGTGGACCAGAACAGACTCATCTAGATAGTAGTGGACCAGAACAGACTCATCTAGATAGTAGTGGACCAGAACAGACTCATCTAGAGAGTAGTGGACCAGAACAGACTCATCTAGAGAGTAGTGGACCAGAACAGACTCATCTAGATAGTAGTGGACCAGAACAGACTCAAATAGATAGTAGTGGACCAGAACAGACTCATCTAGATAGTAGTGGACCAGAACAGACTCATCTAGAGAGTAGTGGACCAGAACAGACTCATCTAGAGAGTAGTGGACCAGAACAGACTCATCTAGAGAGTAGTGGACCAGAACAGACTCATCTAGAGAGTAGTGGACCAGAACAGACTCATCTAGAGAGTAGTGGACCAGAACAGACTCATCTAGAGAGTAGTGGACCAGAACAGACTCATCGAGAGAGTAGTGGACCAGAACAGACTCATCTAGAGAGTAGTGGACCAGAACAGACTCATCTAGAGAGTAGTGGACCAGAACAGACTCATCTAGATAGTAGTGGACCAGAACAGACTCATCTAGATAGTAGTGGACCAGAACAGACTCATCTAGATAGTAGTGGACCAGAACAGACTCATCTAGATAGTAGTGGACCAGAACAGACTCATCTAGATAGTAGTGACCAGAACAGACTCATCAGAACAGACAGACTCATCTAGAGAGTAGTGGACCAGAACAGACTCATCTAGAGAGTAGTGGACCAGAACAGACTCATCTAGATAGTAGTGGACCAGAACAGACTCATCTAGAGAGTAGTGGACCAGAACAGACTCATCTGGAGAGTAGTGGACCAGAACAGACTCATCTAGAGAATAGTGGACCAGAACAGACTCATCTAGAGAGTAGTGGATCAGAACAGACTCATCTAGATAGTAGTGGACCAGAACAGACTCATCTAGAGAGTAGTGGACCAGAACAGACTCATCTAGATAGTAGTGGACCAGAACAGACTCATCTAGATAGTAGTGGACCAGAACAGACTCATCTAGAGAGTAGTGGACCAGAACAGACTCATCTAGAGAGTAGTGGACCAGAACAGACTCATCTAGATAGTAGTGGACCAGAACAGACTCAAATAGATAGTAGTGGACCAGAACAGACTCATCTAGATAGTAGTGGACCAGAACAGACTCATCTAGAGAGTAGTGGACCAGAACAGACTCATCTAGAGAGTAGTGGACCAGAACAGACTCATCTAGAGAGTAGTGGACCAGAACAGACTCATCTAGAGAGTAGTGGACCAGAACAGACTCATCTAGAGAGTAGTGGACCAGAACAGACTCATCTAGAGAGTAGTGGACCAGAACAGACTCATCTAGAGAGTAGTGGACCAGAACAGACTCATCTAGAGAGTAGTGGACCAGAACAGACTCATCTATAGAGTAGTGGACCAGAACAGACTCATCTAGATAGTAGTGGACCAGAACAGACTAATCTAGATAGTAGTGGACCAGAACAGACTCATCTAGATAGTAGTGGACCAGAACAGACTCATCTAGATAGTAGTGGACCAGAACAGACTCATCTAGATAGTAGTGGACCAGAACAGACTCATCTAGAGAGTAGTGGACCAGAACAGACTCATCTAGAGAGTAGTGGACCAGAACAGACTCATCTAGATAGTAGTGGACCAGAACAGACTCATCTAGAGAGTAGTGGACCAGAACAGACTCATCTGGAGAGTAGTGGACCAGAACAGACTCATCTAGAGAATAGTGGACCAGAACAGACTCATCTAGAGAGTAGTGGACCAGAACAGACTCATCTAGAGAGTAGTGGACCAGAACAGACTCATCTAGAGAGTAGTGGACCAGAACATACTCATCTAGATAGTAGTGGACCAGAACAGACTCATCTAGATAGTAGTGGACCAGAACAGACTCATCTAGAGAGTAGTGGACCAGAACATACTCATCTAGATAGTAGTGGACCAGAACAGACTCATCTAGATAGTAGTGGACCAGAACAGACTCATCTAGAGAGTAGTAGACCAGAACAGACTCATCTAGAGAGTAGTGGACCAGAACAGACTAATCTAGAGAGTAGTGGACCAGAACAGACTCATCTAGAGAGTAGTGGACCAGAACAGACTCATCTAGAGAGTAGTGGACCAGAACAGACAGACTCATCTAGAGAGTAGTGGACCAGAACAGACTCATCTAGATAGTAGTGGACCAGAACAGACTCATCTAGATAGTAGTGGACCAGAACAGACTCATCTAGATAGTAGTGGACCAGAACAGACTCATCTAGATAGTAGTGGACCAGAACAGACTCATCTAGAGAGTAGTGGACCAGAACAGACTCATCTAGAGAGTAGTGGACCAGAACATTCTCATCTAGAGAGTAGTGGACCAGAACAGACTCATCTAGAGAGTAGTGGACCAGAACAGACTCATCTCGAGGGTAGTGGACCAGAACAGACTCATCTAGAGAGTAGTGGACCAGAACAGACTCATCTAGAGAGTAGTGGACCAGAACAGACTCATCTAGAGAGTAGTGGACCAGAACAGACTCATCTAGAGAGTAGTGGACCAGAACAGACTCATCTAGAGAGTAGTGGACCAGAACAGACTCATCTAGAGAGTAGTAGACCAGAACAGACTCATCGAGATAGTAGTGGACCAGAACAGACTCATCTAGAGAGTAGTGGACCAGAACAGACTCATCTAGATAGTAGTGGACCAGAACAGACTCATCTAGATAGTAGTGGACCAGAACAGACTCATCTAGAGAGTAGTGGACCAGAACAGACTCATCTAGAGAGTAGTGGACCAGAACAGACTCATCTAGATAGTAGTGGACCAGAACAGACTCAAATAGATAGTAGTGGACCAGAACAGACTCATCTAGATAGTAGTGGACCAGAACAGACTCATCTAGAGAGTAGTGGACCAGAACAGACTCATCTAGATAGTAGTGGACCAGAACAGACTCATCTAGATAGTAGTGGACCAGAACAGACTCATCTAGATAGTAGTGGACCAGAACAGACTCATCTAGAGAGTAGTGGACCAGAACAGACTCATCTAGAGAGTAGTGGACCAGAACAGACTCATCTAGAGAGTAGTGGACCAGAACAGACTCATCTAGATAGTAGTGGACCAGAACAGACTCATCTAGAGAGTAGTGGACCAGAACAGACTCATCTAGAGAGTAGTGGACCAGAACAGACTCATCTAGAGAGTAGTGGACCAGAACAGACTCATCTAGAGAGTAGTGGACCAGAACAGACTCATCTAGATAGTAGTGGACCAGAACAGACTCATCTAGAGAGTAGTGGACCAGAACAGACTCATCTAGATAGTAGTGGACCAGAACAGACTCATCTAGATAGTAGTGGACCAGAACAGACTCATCTAGAGAGTAGTGGACCAGAACAGACTCATCTAGAGAGTAGTGGACCAGAACAGACTCATCTAGATAGTAGTGGACCAGAACAGACTCAAATAGATAGTAGTGGACCAGAACAGACTCATCTAGAGAGTAGTGGACCAGAACAGACTCATCTAGAGAGTAGTGGACCAGAACAGACTCATCTCGAGGGTAGTGGACCAGAACAGACTCATCTAGAGAGTAGTGGACCAGAACAGACTCATCTAGAGAGTAGTGGACCAGAACAGACTCATCTAGAGAGTAGTGGACCAGAACAGACTCATCTAGAGAGTAGTGGACCAGAACAGACTCATCTAGAGAGTAGTGGACCAGAACAGACTCATCTAGAGAGTAGTGGACCAGAACAGACTCATCTAGAGAGTAGTGGACCAGAACAGACTCATCTAGAGAGTAGTGGACCAGAACAGACTCATCTAGATAGTAGTGGACCAGAACAGACTCATCTAGATAGTAGTGGACCAGAACAGACTCATCTAGATAGTAGTGGACCAGAACAGACTCATCTAGATAGTAGTGGACCAGAACAGACTCATCTAGATAGTAGTGGACCAGAACAGACTCATCTAGAGAGTAGTGGACCAGAACAGACTCATCTAGAGAGTAGTGGACCAGAACAGACTCATCTAGATAGTAGTGGACCAGAACAGACTCATCTAGAGAGTAGTGGACCAGAACAGACTCATCTAGAGAGTAGTGGACCAGAACAGACTCATCTAGAGAGTAGTGGACCAGAACAGACTCATCTAGAGAGTAGTGGACCAGAACAGACTCATCTAGAGAGTAGTGGACCAGAACAGACTCATCTAGAGAGTAGTGGACCAGAACAGACTCATCTAGAGAGTAGTGGACCAGAACAGACTCATCTAGATAGTAGTGGACCAGAACAGACTCATCTAGATAGTAGTGGACCAGAACAGACTCATCTAGAGAGTAGTGGACCAGAACAGACTCATCTAGAGAGTAGTGGACCAGAACAGACTCATCTAGAGAGTAGTGGACCAGAACAGACTCATCTAGAGAGTAGTGGACCAGAACATTCTCATCTAGAGAGTAGTGGACCAGAACAGACTCATCTAGAGAGTAGTGGACCAGAACAGACTCATCTCGAGGGTAGTGGACCAGAACAGACTCATCTAGAGAGTAGTGGACCAGAACAGACTCATCTCGAGGGTAGTGGACCAGAACAGACTCATCTCGAGGGTAGTGGACCAGAACAGACTCATCTCGAGGGTAGTGGACCAGAACAGACTCATCTCGAGGGTAGTGGACCAGAACAGACTCATCTAGAGAGTAGTGGACCAGAACAGACTCATCTCGAGGGTAGTGGACCAGAACAGACTCATCTCGAGGGTAGTGGACCAGAACAGACTCATCTCGAGGGTAGTGGACCAGAACAGACTCATCTCGAGGGTAGTGGACCAGAACAGACTCATCTAGAGAGTAGTGGACCAGAACAGACTCATCTCGAGGGTAGTGGACCAGAACAGACTCGTGGTTTGTGTTTTGGAGACATTTTATTAATTCAATGAATAATCTTTTTATAGTTAAATCTAACTCGTCCCTAATGTAGCCGATCTTCTCTTTTTCATTTTCATTTAATATAAAACATCCATGAGAAATAAAAATAAATAATTTCACCCAAATTAACCCCTGATACATATTACAAACGAGTCATTTTCCATGGTAATTTTGGTAAAGGATTTTAAAATATATAGATTTAATGTTAATTTTTCCAATATCGTGTTTTTTTTTTTCATTAAATCACCATTAATATTTATGAGTAGGTTTGCTGACTTGAGGTAAGGATTTAATACATAAGAATGTGGTTTATTTCTGTTTAGGAGAGAGTGGGTGTTATTTTTTGGGGGGGGGTAGACACAATCACACACACACACACACACACACACACACACACACACACACACACACACACACACACACACACACACACACACACACACACACACACACACACACACACACACACACACACACACACACACACACACACACACACACACACACACACAGACGGAAAGGGAGGTATTGTGTATTGATCAGTGGAATCATCTAACGACCGTATGGGAACAAACCTTCACTGACCTTACATGCCTCCCCAGGGCAAGGTGTGTGTGTGTGTGTGTGTGTGTGTGTGTGTGTGTGTGTGTGTGTGTGTGTGTGTGTGTGTGTGTGTGTGTGTGTGTGTGTGTGTGTGTGTGTGTGTGTGTGTGTGTGTGTGTTGATCTTTTCAATATTTGTTGTCCACTGAATTTGTATTTTGGCCAAGACATTTTATTTATTTATTTATTTAGTACCAAGTGGACTCGTTGTCCTGATATAGGGCACTTCTATAGACCAGAGACCTACAGGATGCCACTTCTATAGACCAGAGACCTACAGGATGCCACTTCTATAGACCAGAGACCTACAGGATGCCACTTCTTTAGACCAGAGACCTACAGGAAACAGGATGCCACTTCTTTAGACCAGAGACCTACAGGAAACAGGATGCCACTTCTATAGACCAGAGACCTACAGGATGCCACTTCTATAGACCAGAGACCTACAGGATGCCACTTCTTTAGACCAGAGACCTACAGGAAACAGGATGCCACTTCTTTAGACCAGAGACCTACAGGAAACAGGATGCCACTTCGGAAATGTATTTGTCACATACACATGGTTAGAAGATGTTAATGGTCACATGGTTAGCAGATGTTAATGGTCACATGGTTAGCAGATGTTAATGCGAGTGTAGCGAAATGCTTGTGCTTCTAGTTCCGACAATGCAGTAATAACCAACAAGTGATCTAACCTAACAATTCCAAAACTACTACCTTATACACACAAGTGTAAAGGGATGAAGAATGTGTACATAAAGATATGAATGAGTGATGGTACAGAGCGGCATAGGCAAGATGCAGTAGATGGCATAGAGTACAGTATATACATATGAGATGAGTAATGTAGGGTATGTAAACAAAGTGGCATAGTTTAAAGTGGCTAGTGATACATTTGTTACATAAAGATGCAGTAGATGATACAGTATATACATATACATATACATATGAGATGAATAATGTAGGGTATGTAAACATTATATTAAGTAGCATTGGTTAAAGTGGCTAGTGATATATTTTTTATCAATTTCCATCAATTCCCATTGTGCTCGAGGGCAACGGTGTGTAGATGGAATTTGTATTTGTGGTCCTGGGAACAAGACCTTTTTTGGAACACCATTATTTTGGTGTCCAGGTCTGTCAGGGCCCAGGTCTTGCAGGGCCCAGGTCTGTCAGGGCCCAGGTCTGGCAGAATCTGTGCAGAATCTGCGACCTTTTGCCACATTTCAGGCTTTAAAGATATAAAACTGTATTTTTTTTGTGGAGAATCAACAACAAGTGGGACACAATCATGAAGTGGAACGACATTTATTGGATATTTCAAACTTTTTTAACAAATCAAAAACTGAAAAATTGGGCGTGCAAAATTATTCAGCCCCCTTAAGTGCCAGGGGATGGTCTGGTTAATATAGCACTGTGCCAGGGGATGGTCTGGTTAATATATCACTGTACCAGGGGATGGTCTGGTTAATATATCACTGTACCAGGGGATGGTCTGGTTAATATAGCACTGTACCAGGGGATGGTCTGGTTAATATAACACTGTACCAGGGGATGGTCTGGTTAATATAGCACTGTACCAGGGGATGGTCTGGTTAATATAGCACTGTACCAGGGGATGGTCTGGTTAATATAACACTGTACCAGGGGATGGTCTGGTTAATATAGCACTGTACCAGGGGATGGTCTGGTTAATATAGCACTGTACCAGGGGATGGTCTGGTTAATATAACACTGTACCAGGGGATGGTCTGGTTAATATAGCACTGTACCAGGGGATGGTCTGGTTAATATAACACTGTACCAGGGGATGGTCTGGTTAATATAGCACTGTACCAGGGGATGGTCTGGTTAATATAGCACTGTGCCAGGGGATGGTCTGGTTAATATAGCACTGTACCAGGGGATGGTCTGGTTAATATAGCACTGTGCCAGGGGATGGTCTGGTTAATATAGCACTGTACCAGGGGATGGTCTGGTTAATATAGCACTGTACCAGGGGATGGTCTGGTTAATATAGCACTGTACCAGGGGATGGTCTGGTTAATATAGCACTGTACCAGGGGATGGTCTGGTTAATATAGCACTGTGCCAGGGGATGGTCTGGTTAATATAGCACTGTGCCAGGGGATGGTCTGGTTAATATAGCACTGTGCCAGGGGATGGTCTGGTTAATATAGCACTGTACCAGGGGATGGTCTGGTTAATATAGCACTGTACCAGGGGATGGTCTGGTTAATATAGCACTGTACCAGGGGATGGTCTGGTTAATATAGCACTGTACCAGGGGATGGTCTGGTTAATATAGCACTGAACCAGGGGATGGTCTGGTTAATATAGCACTGTACCAGGGGATGGTCTGGTTAATATATCACTGTACCAGGGGATGGTCTGGTTAATATAGCACTGTACCAGGGGATGGTCTGGTTAATATAACACTGAACCAGGGGATGGTCTGGTTAATATAGCACTGAACCAGGGGATGGTCTGGTTAATATAACACTGAACCAGGGGATGGTCTGGTTAATATAACACTGAACCAGAGGATGGTCTGGTTAATATACCAGAGGATGGTCTGGTTAATATAACACTGAACCAGGGGATGGTCTGGTTAATATAACACTGAACCAGGGGATGGTCTGGTTAATATAACACTGAACCAGGGGATGGTCTGGTTAATATAACACTGAACCAGAGGATGGTCTGGTTAATATACCAGAGGATGGTCTGGTTAATATAACACTGAACCAGGGGATGGTCTGGTTAATATAACACTAACAGGGGATGGTCTGGTTAATATAACACTGTACCAGGGGATGGTCTGGTTAATATAACACTGTACCAGGGGATGGTCTGGTTAATATAACACTAACAGGGGATGGTCTGGTTAATATAACACTGTACCAGGGGATGGTCTGGTTAATATAACACTCTACCAGGGGATGGTCTGGTTAATATAACACTAACAGGGGATGGTCTGGTTAATATAACACTGTACCAGGGGATGGTCTGGTTAATATAACACTAACAGGGGATGGTCTGGTTAATATAACACTAACAGGGGATGGTCTGGTTAATATAACACTGTACCAGGGGATGGTCTGGTTAATATAGCACTGTACCAGGGGATGGTCTGGTTAATATAACACTGTCTTGCCAGGGGATGGTCTGGTTAATATAGCACTGTACCAGGGGATGGTCTGGTTAATATAGCACTGTACCGGGGATGGTCTGGTTAATATAGCACTGTGCCAGGGGATGGTCTGGTTAATATACCAGAGGATGGTCTGGTTAATATAGCACTGTGCCAGGGGATGGTCTGGTTAATATACCAGAGGATGGTCTGGTTAATATAGCACTGTACCAGGGGATGGTCTGGTTAATATAGCACTGTGCCAGGGGATGGTCTGGTTAATATACCAGAGGATGGTCTGGTTAATATAGCACTGTGCCAGGGGATGGTCTGGTTAATATAGCACTGTACCAGGGGATGGTCTGGTTAATATAGCACTGAACCAGGGGATGGTCTGGTTAATATACCAGGGGGTGGTCTGGTTAATATAACACTGTGCCAGGGGATGGTCTGGTTAATATACCAGAGGATGGTCTGGTTAATATAGCACTGTACCAGGGGATGGTCTGGTTAATATATCACTGTACCAGGGGATGGTCTGGTTAATATACCAGGGGGTGGTCTGGTTAATATAGCACTGTACCGGGGGATGGTCTGGTTAATATAGCACTGTACCAGGGGATGGTCTGGTTAATATACCAGAGGATGGTCTGGTTAATATAGCACTGTACCAGGGGATGGTCTGGTTAATATAACACTGTACCAGGGGATGGTCTGGTTAATATATCACTGAACCAGGGGATGGTCTGGTTAATATAGCACTGTGCCAGGGGATGGTCTGGTTAATATAACACTGAACCAGGGGATGGTCTGGTTAATATAGCACTGTACCAGGGGATGGTCTGGTTAATATAACACTGAACCAGGGGATGGTCTGGTTAATATAACACTGAACCAGGGGATGGTCTGGTTAATATAGCACTGAACCAGGGGATGGTCTGGTTAATATAACACTGAACCAGGGGATGGTCTGGTTAATATAACACTGAACCAGGGGATGGTCTGGTTAATATAACACTGAACCAGGGGATGGTCTGGTTAATATAACACTGAACCAGGGGATGGTCTGGTTAATATAGCACTGTACCAGGGGATGGTCTGGTTAATATATCACTGTACCAGGGGATGGTCTGGTTAATATATCACTGTACCAGGGGATGGTCTGGTTAATATAACACTGTACCAGGGGATGGTCTGGTTAATATAGCACTGTACCAGGGGATGGTCTGGTTAATATAACACTGTCTTGCCAGGGGATGGTCTGGTTAATATAGCACTGTACCAGGGGATGGTCTGGTTAATATAGCACTGTACCGGGGATGGTCTGGTTAATATATCACTGAACCAGGGGATGGTCTGGTTAATATAGCACTGTGCCAGGGGATGGTCTGGTTAATATATCACTGTACCAGGGGATGGTCTGGTTAATATAACACTGAACCAGGGGATGGTCTGGTTAATATAGCACTGTACCAGGGGATGGTCTGGTTAATATAACACTGTACCAGGGGATGGTCTGGTTAATATAGCACTGTACCAGGGGATGGTCTGGTTAATATAACACTGTACCAGGGGATGGTCTGGTTAATATATCACTGTACCAGGGGATGGTCTGGTTAATATATCACTGTACCAGGGGATGGTCTGGTTAATATAACACTGTACCAGGGGATGGTCTGGTTAATATAGCACTGTACCAGGGGATGGTCTGGTTAATATAGCACTGTACCAGGGGATGGTCTGGTTAATATAACACTGTCTTGCCAGGGGATGGTCTGGTTAATATAGCACTGTACCAGGGGATGGTCTGGTTAATATAGCACTGTACCGGGGATGGTCTGGTTAATATATCACTGAACCAGGGGATGGTCTGGTTAATATAGCACTGTGCCAGGGGATGGTCTGGTTAATATACCAGAGGATGGTCTGGTTAATATAGCACTGTGCCAGGGGATGGTCTGGTTAATATACCAGAGGATGGTCTGGTTAATATAGCACTGTACCAGGGGATGGTCTGGTTAATATACCAGAGGATGGTCTGGTTAATATATCAATGAACCAGGGGGTGGTCTGGTTAATATATCAATGAACCAGCGGATGGTCTGGTTAATATACCAGGGGATGGTCTGGTTAATATAGCACTGTACCAGGGGATGGTCTGGTTAATATAGCACTGTACCAGGGGATGGTCTGGTTAATATATCACTGAACCAGGGGATGGTCTGGTTAATATAACACTGAACCAGGGGATGGTCTGGTTAATATAGCACTGAACCAGGGGATGGTCTGGTTAATATAGCACTGTACCAGGGGATGGTCTGGTTAATATAGCACTGTACCAGGGGATGGTCTGGTTAATATAACACTGAACCAGGGGATGGTCTGGTTAATATAACACTGAACCAGGGGATGGTCTGGTTAATATAGCACTGTACCAGGGGATGGTCTGGTTAATATAACACTGAACCAGGGGATGGTCTGGTTAATATAGCACTGTGCCAGGGGATGGTCTGGTTAATATACCAGGGGATGGTCTGGTTAATATAACACTGAACCAGGGGATGGTCTGGTTAATATAACACTGAACCAGGGGATGGTCTGGTTAATATAACACTGAACCAGGGGATGGTCTGGTTAATATATCACTGTACCAGGGGATGGTCTGGTTAATATAACACTGAACCAGGGGATGGTCTGGTTAATATAACACTGAACCAGAGGATGGTCTGGTTAATATACCAGAGGATGGTCTGGTTAATATAACACTGAACCAGGGGATGGTCTGGTTAATATAACACTAACAGGGGATGGTCTGGTTAATATAACACTGTACCAGGGGATGGTCTGGTTAATATAACACTGTACCAGGGGATGGTCTGGTTAATATAACACTAACAGGGGATGGTCTGGTTAATATAACACTGTACCAGGGGATGGTCTGGTTAATATAACACTAACAGGGGATGGTCTGGTTAATATAACACTGTACCAGGGGATGGTCTGGTTAATATAGCACTGTACCAGGGGATGGTCTGGTTAATATAACACTACCAGGGGATGGTCTGGTTAATATAGCACTGTACCAGGGGATGGTCTGGTTAATATAGCACTGTACCGGGGATGGTCTGGTTAATATATCACTGAACCAGGGGATGGTCTGGTTAATATAGCACTGTGCCAGGGGATGGTCTGGTTAATATACCAGAGGATGGTCTGGTTAATATAGCACTGTGCCAGGGGATGGTCTGGTTAATATACCAGAGGATGGTCTGGTTAATATATCACTGAACCAGGGGATGGTCTGGTTAATATAGCACTGTGCCAGGGGATGATCTGGTTAATATATCACTGTACCAGGGGATGGTCTGGTTAATATAACACTGTACCAGGGGATGGTCTGGTTAATATAGCACTGTACCAGGGGATGGTCTGGTTAATATAACACTGTCTTGCCAGGGGATGGTCTGGTTAATATAGCACTGTACCAGGGGATGGTCTGGTTAATATAGCACTGTACCGGGGATGGTCTGGTTAATATATCACTGAACCAGGGGATGGTCTGGTTAATATAGCACTGTGCCAGGGGATGGTCTGGTTAATATACCAGAGGATGGTCTGGTTAATATAGCACTGTGCCAGGGGATGGTCTGGTTAATATACCAGAGGATGGTCTGGTTAATATATCACTGAACCAGGGGATGGTCTGGTTAATATAGCACTGTGCCAGGGGATGGTCTGGTTAATATATCACTGTACCAGGGGATGGTCTGGTTAATATATCACTGAACCAGGGGATGGTCTGGTTAATATAGCACTGTACCAGGGGATGGTCTGGTTAATATATCACTGTACCAGGGGATGGTCTGGTTAATATATCACTGTACCAGGGGATGGTCTGGTTAATATAGCACTGTACCAGGGGATGGTCTGGTTAATATATCACTGAACCAGGGGATGGTCTGGTTAATATAGCACTGTACCAGGGGATGGTCTGGTTAATATATCACTGTACCAGGGGATGGTCTGGTTAATATAACACTGTACCAGGGGATGGTCTGGTTAATATAACACTGTACCAGGGGATGGTCTGGTTAATATAGCACTGTACCAGGGGATGGTCTGGTTAATATAACACTGTGCCAGGGGATGGTCTGGTTAATATACCAGGGGATGGTCTGGTTAATATAGCACTGTACCAGGGGATGGTCTGGTTAATATATCACTGTACCAGGGGATGGTCTGGTTAATATACCAGGGGGTGGTCTGGTTAATATAGCACTGTACCGGGGGATGGTCTGGTTAATATAGCACTGTGCCAGGGGATGGTCTGGTTAATATAACACTGTACCAGGGGATGGTCTGGTTAATATAACACTGTGCCAGGGGATGGTCTGGTTAATATATCACTGTACCAGGGGATGGTCTGGTTAATATATCACTGTACCAGGGGATGGTCTGGTTAATATAGCACTGTGCCAGGGGATGGTCTGGTTAATATACCAGAGGATGGTCTGGTTAATATACCAGAGGATGGTCTGGTTAATATACCAGAGGATGGTCTGGTTAATATACCAGAGGATGGTCTGGTTAATATACCAGAGGATGGTCTGGTTAATATACCAGAGGATGGTCTGGTTAATATATCACTGTGCCAGGGGATGGTCTGGTTAATATAACACTGTACCAGGGGATGGTCTGGTTAATATATCACTGTACCAGGGGATGGTCTGGTTAATATAGCACTGTACCAGGGGATGGTCTGGTTAATATAGCACTGTACCAGGGGATGGTCTGGTTAATATATCACTGTACCAGGGGATGGTCTGGTTAATATAGCACTGTACCAGGGGATGGTCTGGTTAATATAACACTGTACCAGGGGATGGTCTGGTTAATATAGCACTGTACCAGGGGATGGTCTGGTTAATATAGCACTGTACCAGGGGATGGTCTGGTTAATATATCACTGTACCAGGGGATGGTCTGGTTAATATAGCACTGTACCAGGGGATGGTCTGGTTAATATAACACTGTACCAGGGGATGGTCTGGTTAATATATCACTGTACCAGGGGATGGTCTGGTTAATATAGCACTGTGCCAGGGGATGGTCTGGTTAATATAGCACTGTACCAGGGGATGGTCTGGTTAATATAGCACTGAACCAGGGGATGGTCTGGTTAATATAGCACTGTGCCAGGGGATGGTCTGGTTAATATATCACTGTGCCAGGGGATGGTCTGGTTAATATAGCACTGTACCAGGGGATGGTCTGGTTAATATATCACTGTACCAGGGGATGGTCTGGTTAATATAGCACTGTACCAGGGGATGGTCTGGTTAATATATCACTGTACCAGGGGATGGTCTGGTTAATATAGCACTGTGCCAGGGGATGGTCTGGTTAATATAGCACTGTACCAGGGGATGGTCTGGTTAATATAGCACTGTGCCAGGGGATGGTCTGGTTAATATAGCACTGTACCAGGGGATGGTCTGGTTAATATATCACTGAACCAGGGGATGGTCTGGTTAATATAGCACTGTACCAGGGGATGGTCTGGTTAATATATCACTGTACCAGGGGATGGTCTGGTTAATATAGCACTGTACCAGGGGATGGTCTGGTTAATATATCACTGAACCAGGGGATGGTCTGGTTAATATAGCACTGTACCAGGGGATGGTCTGGTTAATATATCACTGTGCCAGGGGATGGTCTGGTTAATATACCAGGGGATGGTCTGGTTAATATACCAGGGGATGGTCTGGTTAATATAGCACTGTACCAGGGGATGGTCTGGTTAATATAACACTGTACCAGGGGATGGTCTGGTTAATATAACACTGTGCCAGGGGATGGTCTGGTTAATATACCAGGGGATGGTCTGGTTAATATACCAGGGGATGGTCTGGTTAATATAGCACTGTACCAGAGGATGGTCTGGTTAATATATCACTGTGCCAGGGGATGGTCTGGTTAATATACCAGGGGATGGTCTGGTTAATATACCAGGGGATGGTCTGGTTAATATAGCACTGTACCAGGGGATGGTCTGGTTAATATATCACTGTACCAGGGGATGGTCTGGTTAATATATCACTGTACCAGGGGATGGTCTGGTTAATATACCAGGGGATGGTCTGGTTAATATAGCACTGTACCAGGGGATGGTCTGGTTAATATATCACTGTACCAGGGGATGGTCTGGTTAATATATCACTGTACCAGGGGATGGTCTGGTTAATATAGCACTGTACCAGGGGATGGTCTGGTTAATATAGCACTGTACCAGGGGATGGTCTGGTTAATATATCACTGTACCAGGGGATGGTCTGGTTAATATAACACTGTACCAGGGGATGGTCTGGTTAATATATCACTGTACCAGGGGATGGTCTGGTTAATATATCACTGTACCAGGGGATGGTCTGGTTAATATAACACTGTACCAGGGGATGGTCTGGTTAATATATCACTGTACCAGGGGATGGTCTGGTTAATATAACACTGTACCAGGGGATGGTCTGGTTAATATAGCACTGTACCAGGGGATGGTCTGGTTAATATAACACTGTACCAGGGGATGGTCTGGTTAATATAGCACTGTGCCAGGGGATGGTCTGGTTAATATATCACTGAACCAGGGGATGGTCTGGTTAATATATCACTGAACCAGGGGATGGTCTGGTTAATATATCACTGAACCAGGGGATGGTCTGGTTAATATAGCACTGTACCAGAGGATGGTCTGGTTAATATACCAGGGGATGGTCTGGTTAATATAGCACTGTACCAGAGGATGGTCTGGTTAATATACCAGGGGATGGTCTGGTTAATATAGCACTGTACCAGAGGATGGTCTGGTTAATATACCAGGGGATGGTCTGGTTAATATAGCACTGTACCAGAGGATGGTCTGGTTAATATACCAGGGGATGGTCTGGTTAATATAACACTGTGCCAGGGGATGGTCTGGTTAATATACCAGGGGATGGTCTGGTTAATATAGCACTGTACCAGGGGATGGTCTGGTTAATATATCACTGAACCAGGGGATGGTCTGGTTAATATAGCACTGTACCAGAGGATGGTCTGGTTAATATAGCACTGTACCAGAGGATGGTCTGGTTAATATACCAGGGGATGGTCTGGTTAATATACCAGGGGATGGTCTGGTTAATATAGCACTGTACCAGGGGATGGTCTGGTTAATATACCAGGGGATGGTCTGGTTAATATATCACTGTACCAGGGGATGGTCTGGTTAATATAGCACTGTACCAGGGGATGGTCTGGTTAATATAACACTGTGCCAGGGGATGGTCTGGTTAATATATCACTGTGCCAGGGGATGGTCTGGTTAATATAGCACTGTGCCAGGGGATGGTCTGGTTAATATAACACTGTACCAGGGGATGGTCTGGTTAATATATCACTGTGCCAGGGGATGGTCTGGTTAATATAGCACTGTGCCAGGGGATGGTCTGGTTAATATAACACTGTACCAGGGGATGGTCTGGTTAATATAACACTGTACCAGGGGATGGTCTGGTTAATATAACACTGTACCAGGGGATGGTCTGGTTAATATAACACTGTACCAGGGGATGGTCTGGTTAATATAGCACTGTACCAGGGGATGGTCTGGTTAATATAGCACTGTACCAGGGGATGGTCTGGTTAATATAGCACTGTACCAGGGGATGGTCTGGTTAATATAGCACTGTGCCAGGGGATGGTCTGGTTAATATAACACTGTACCAGGGGATGGTCTGGTTAATATAGCACTGTACCAGGGGATGGTCTGGTTAATATAACACTGTACCAGGGGATGGTCTGGTTAATATAGCACTGTACCAGGGGATGGTCTGGTTAATATAACACTGTACCAGGGGATGGTCTGGTTAATATAGCACTGTGCCAGGGGATGGTCTGGTTAATATAACACTGTACCAGGGGATGGTCTGGTTAATATAACACTGTACCAGGGGATGGTCTGGTTAATATAACACTGTACCAGGGGATGGTCTGGTTAATATAACACTGTGCCAGGGGATGGTCTGGTTAATATAGCACTGTACCAGGGGATGGTCTGGTTAATATACCACTGTACCAGGGGATGGTCTGGTTAATATAGCACTGTACAGGGGGATGGTCTGGTTAATATAGCACTGAACCAGGGATGGTCTGGTTAATATAGCACTGTACCAGAGGATGGTCTGGTTAATATACCAGGGGATGGTCTGGTTAATATAGCACTGTACCAGGGGATGGTCTGGTTAATATAACACTGTGCCAGGGGATGGTCTGGTTAATATACCAGGGGATGGTCTGGTTAATATAACACTGTGCCAGGGGATGGTCTGGTTAATATACCAGGGGATGGTCTGGTTAATATAACACTGTACCAGGGGATGGTTTGGTTAATATACCAGGGGATGGTCTTGTTAATATAGCACTGTACCAGGGGATGGTCTGGTTAATATAGCACTGTACCGGGGGATGGTCTGGTTAATATAGCACTGTGGCAGGGGATGGTCTGGTTAATATAGCACTGTACCAGGGGATGGTCTGGTTAATATAGCACTGTACCAGGGGATGGTCTGGTTAATATAGCACTGTACCAGGGGATGGTCTGGTTAATATAGCACTGAACCAGGGGATGGTCTGGTTAATATATCACTGTACCAGGGGATGGTCTGGTTAATATAGCACTGTACCAGGGGATGGTCTGGTTAATATAGCACTGTACCAGGGGATGGTCTGGTTAATATAGCACTGTACCAGGGGATGGTCTGGTTAATATAGCACTGTACCAGGGGATGGTCTGGTTAATATACCAGGGGATGGTCTGGTTAATATAGCACTGTGCCAGGGGATGGTCTGGTTAATATAGCACTGTACCAGGGGATGGTCTGGTTAATATAGCACTGTGCCAGGGGATGGTCTGGTTAATATAGCACTGTACCAGGGGATGGTCTGGTTAATATAGCACTGTACCAGGGGATGGTCTGGTTAATATAGCACTGTGCCAGGGGATGGTCTGGTTAATATACCAGGGGATGGTCTGGTTAATATAGCACTGTACCAGGGGATGGTCTGGTTAATATAGCACTGTACCAGGGGATGGTCTGGTTAATATAGCACTGTACCAGGGGATGGTCTGGTTAATATAGCACTGTACCAGGGGATGGTCTGGTTAATATAGCACTGTACCAGGGGATGGTCTGGTTAATATACCAGGGGATGGTCTGGTTAATATAGCACTGTGCCAGGGGATGGTCTGGTTAATATAGCACTGTACCAGGGGATGGTCTGGTTAATATAGCACTGTGCCAGGGGATGGTCTGGTTAATATATCACTGTACCAGGGGATGGTCTGGTTAATATAGCACTGTACCAGGGGATGGTCTGGTTAATATAGCACTGTACCAGGGGATGGTCTGGTTAATATAGCACTGTACCAGGGGATGGTCTGGTTAATATAACACTGTACCAGGGGATGGTCTGGTTAATATAGCACTGTGCCAGGGGATGGTCTGGTTAATATAGCACTGTACCAGGGGATGGTCTGGTTAATATAGCACTGTACCAGGGGATGGTCTGGTTAATATAGCACTGTACCAGGGGATGGTCTGGTTAATATAGCACTGTACCAGGGGATGGTCTGGTTAATATAGCACTGTACCAGGGGATGGTCTGGTTAATATACCAGAGGATGGTCTGGTTAATATAGCACTGTGCCAGGGGATGGTCTGGTTAATATAGCACTGTACCAGGGGATTGTCTGGTTAATATAGCACTGTGCCAGGGGATGGTCTGGTTAATATAGCACTGTACCAGGGGATGGTCTGGTTAATATAACACTGTACCAGGGGATGGTCTGGTTAATATAACACTGTACCAGGGGATGGTCTGGTTAATATAGCACTGTACCGGGGATGGTCTGGTTAATATAACACTGTACCAGGGGATGGTCTGGTTAATATAGCACTGTACCAGGGGATGGTCTGGTTAATATAACACTGTACCAGGGGATGGTCTGGTTAATATAACACTGTACCAGGGGATGGTCTGGTTAATATAGCACTGTACCAGGGGATGGTCTGGTTAATATAACACTGTACCAGGGGATGGTCTGGTTAATATAACACTGTACCAGGGGATGGTCTGGTTAATATAACACTGTACCAGGGGATGGTCTGGTTAATATAACACTGTACCAGGGGATGGTCTGGTTAATATAGCACTGTACCAGGGGATGGTCTGGTTAATATAACACTGTACCAGGGGATGGTCTGGTTAATATACCAGGGGATGGTCTGGTTAATATACCAGGGGATGGTCTGGTTAATATAGCACTGTACCAGGGGATGGTCTGGTTAATATAGCACTCTACCAGGGGATGGTCTGGTTAATATAACACTGTACCAGGGGATGGTCTGGTTAATATAGCACTGTACCAGGGGATGGTCTGGTTAATATAGCACTGTGCCAGGGGATGGTCTGGTTAATATAGCACTGTACCGGGGATGGTCTGGTTAATATAGCACTGTACCAGGGGATGGTCTGGTTAATATAGCACTGTACCAAGGGATGGTCTGGTTAATATAGCACTGTACCAAGGGATGGTCTGGTTAATATAGCACTGTACCAGGGGATGGTCTGGTTAATATAACACTGTGCCAGGGGATGGTCTGGTTAATATAACACTGTGCCAGGGGATGGTCTGGTTAATATAGCACTGTACCAAGGGATGGTCTGGTTAATATAGCACTGTACCAGGGGATGGTCTGGTTAATATACCAGGGGATGGTCTGGTTAATATAGTACTGTACCAGGGGATGGTCTGGTTAATATAACACTGTGCCAGGGGATGGTCTGGTTAATATAGCACTGTACCAAGGGATGGTCTGGTTAATATAGCACTGTACCAGGGGATGGTCTGGTTAATATACCAGGGGATGGTCTGGTTAATATAGTACTGTACCAGGGGATGGTCTGGTTAATATAGCACTGTACCAGGGGATGGTCTGGTTAATATAGCACTGTACCAGGGGATGGTCTGGTTAATATAGCACTGTACCAGGGGATGGTCTGGTTAATATAGCACTGTACCAGGGGATGGTCTGGTTAATATAACACTGTGCCAGGGGATGGTCTGGTTAATATAGCACTGTACCAAGGGATGGTCTGGTTAATATAGCACTGTACCAGGGGATGGTCTGGTTAATATACCAGGGGATGGTCTGGTTAATATAGTACTGTACCAGGGGATGGGTTCCGGTTCCGGTTGGAGCGAGCGGTCGCATTCGCACTTCGCTCTGCAGGTTGTATAACTTTTTCATTACATTTCATTACAGTACAACGGTTGATTTGTCTAATCTTAGCAATTCTTCTTAGCTAGCTACATAGCCGTCCTTGTATCAGAGATAATTGCATAATTATCGTATTTCGTCGCCCTAACGTAGCCTTCACTGCTATTCGCCCAGGAGCTAGCAAACGCTAGCTA
Source organism: Oncorhynchus keta (assembly GCF_023373465.1). Classification (NCBI taxonomy): domain Eukaryota; kingdom Metazoa; phylum Chordata; class Actinopteri; order Salmoniformes; family Salmonidae; genus Oncorhynchus; species Oncorhynchus keta. Next base: position 76,515,089 of record NC_068455.1, on the reverse strand, counting down.
ACGCACACAGATTAGCATCACTGTAGTGCTATTCACTCAACTGTACGACTTGATTAGTTTACTGTTAGCTAGCTACATAATCTTAGCCATTCTTCTTAGCTAGCTACATAGCCGTCCTTGTATCAGAGATAATTGCATTAATTATCGTATTTCGTATTTCGTCGCCCTAACGTAGCCTTCACTGCTATTCGCCCAGGAGCTAGCAACGCTAGCTAACGCACACAGATTAGCATCACTGTAGTGCTATTCACTCAACTGTACGACTTGATTAGTTCAGTGTTAGCTAGCTACATAGCTGTCTTTGTTTCCAAGATAATTGTGTAGTTTAGTGTGTGTAGCCTTGGAGTGATTATCTTAATTCACTGAGGTTCGCTAGCCAGCTATTTGTCGTCCTTAACGTAGGAGACTCTGCTAGCTAGCCAACAGCTAACAGCTAACAGCTAGCCAACGTCACCACACGTTTACTGATTCGAATTCAATCACCGGTCAGGGAGTATCACATTTTTCATTTCATTACAGTACAACGGTTTGATTTGTTTGATCGTAGCTAGCTACATAGCTAGCTACATAGCCGTCTTTGTTTCAAAGATAATTGTGTAGTCTAGACCGATTTCCTAGGTTAGCTAGCCAGCTATTGTCGTTCTTTTAACTCAACGTAACGTAAACAACACTGCTAGCTAGCCAGCTAGCCCCGAACAGCAGCACTGTAGAAATTATTACACTCAACGGAACGACTTGTTTAGTGTAGTGTCAACAACGCAGCTACTGCCAGCTAGCCTACTTTAGCAGTACTGTATCATTTTAATCATTTTAGTCAATAGATTCTTGCTACGTAAGCTTAACTTTCTGAACATTCGAGACGTGTAGTCCGCTTGTCATTCAATTTCCTTGCATTAGCGTAGCCTTTTCTGTAGCCTGTCAACTATGTGTCTGTCTATCCCTGTTCTCTCCTCTCTGCACAGACCATACAAACGCTCCACACCGCGTGGCCGCGACCACCCTAACCTGGTGGTCCCAGCGCGTACGACCCACGTGGAGTTCCAGGTCTCTGGTAGCCTCTGGAACTGCCAATCTGCGGCCAACAAGGCAGAGTTCATCTCAGCCTATGCCTCCCTCCAGTCCCTTGACTTCTTGGCACTGACGGAAACATGGATCACCACAGATAACACTGCTACTCCTACTGCTCTCTCCTCGTCCGCCCACGTGTTCTCGCACACCCCGAGAGCTTCTGGTCAGCGGGGTGGTGGCACCGGGATCCTCATCTCTCCCAAGTGGTCTTTCTCTCTTTCTCCCCTTACCCATCTGTCTATTGCCTCCTTTGAATTCCATGCTGTCACAGTTACCAGCCCTTTCAAGCTTAACATCCTTATCATTTATCGCCCTCCAGGTTCCTCGGAGAGTTCATCAATGAGCTTGATGCCTTGATAAGCTCCTTTCCTGAGGACGGCTCACCTCTCACAGTTCTGGGCGACTTTAACCTCCCCACGTCTACCTTTGACTCATTCCTCTCTGCCTCCTTCTTTCCACTCCTCTCCTCTTTTGACCTCACCCTCTCACCTTCCCCCTACTCACAAGGCAGGCAATACGCTTGACCTCATCTTTACTAGATGCTGTTCTTCCACTAACCTCATTGCAACTCCCCTCCAAGTCTCCGACCACTACCTTGTATCCTTTTCCCTCTCGCTCTCATCCAACACTTCCCACACTGCCCCTACTCGGATGGTATCGCGCCGTCCCAACCTTCGCTCTCTCTCCCCGCTACTCTCTCCTCTTCCATCCTATCTTCTCTTCCCTCTGCTCAAACTTTCTCCAACCTATCTCCTGATTCTGCCTCCTCAACCCTCCTCTCCTCCCTTACTGCATCCTTTGACTCCCTATGTCCCCTATCCTCCAGGCCGGCTCGATCCTCCCCTCCCGCTCCGTGGCTCGACGACTCATTGCGAGCTCACAGAACAGGGCTCCGGGCAGCCGAGCGGAAATGGAGGAAAACTCGCCTCCCTGCGGACCTGGCATCCTTTCACTCCCTCCTCTCTACATTTTCCTCCTCTGTCTCTGCTGCTAAAGCCACTTTCTACCACTCTAAATTCCAAGCATCTGCCTCTAACCCTAGGAAGCTCTTTGCCACCTTCTCCTCCCTCCTGAATCCTCCCCCCTCCCTCCTCCCTCTCTGCAGATGACTTCGTCAACCATTTTGAAAAGAAGGTCGATGACATCCGATCCTCGTTTGCTAAGTCAAACGACACTGCTGGTTCTGCCCACACTGCCCTACCCTATGCTCTGACCTCTTTCTCCCCTCTCTCTCCAGATGAAATCTCGCGTCTTGTGACGGCCGGCCGCCCAACAACCTGCCCGCTTGACCCTATCCCCTCCTCTCTTCTCCAGACCATTTCCGGAGACCTTCTCCCTTACCTCACCTCGCTCATCAACTCATCCCTGACCGCTGGCTACGTCCCTCCCGTCTTCAAGAGAGCGAGAGTTGCACCCCTTCTGAAAAAACCTACACTCGATCCCTCCGATGTCAACAACTACAGACCAGTATCCCTTCTCTCTTTTCTCTCCAAAACTCTTGAGCGTGCCGTCCTTGGCCAGCTCTACCGCTATCTCTCTCAGAATGACCTTCTTGATCCAAATCAGTCAGGTTTCAAGACTAGTCATTCAACTGAGACTGCTCTTCTCTGTATCACGGAGGCGCTCCGCACTGCTAAAGCTAACTCTCTCTCCTCTGCTCTCATCCTTCTAGACCTATCGGCTGCCTTCGATACTGTGAACCATCAGATCCTCCTCTCCACCCTCTCCGAGTTGGGCATCTCCGGCGCGGCCCACGCTTGGATTGCGTCCTACCTGACAGGTCGCTCCTACCAGGTGGCGTGGCGAGAATCTGTCTCCTCACCACGCGCTCTCACCACTGGTGTCCCCAGGGCTCTGTTCTAGGCCCTCTCTTATTCTCGCTATACACCAAGTCACTTGGCTCTGTCATAACCTCACATGGTCTCTCCTATCATTGCTATGCAGACGACACACAATTAATCTTCTCCTTTCCCCCTTCTGATGACCAGGTGGCGAATCGCATCTCTGCATGTCTGGCAGACATATCAGTGTGGATGACGGATCACCACCTCAAGCTGAACCTCAGCAAGACGGAGCTCCTCTTCCTCCCGGGAAGGACTGCCCGTTCCATGATCTCGCCATCACGGTTGACAACTCCATTGTGTCCTCCTCCCAGAGCGCTAAGAACCTTGGCGTGATCCTGGACAACACCCTGACGTTCTCAACTAACATCAAGGCGGTGTCCCGTTCCTGTAGGTTCATGCTCTACAACATCCGCAGAGTACGACCCTGCCTCACACAGGAAGCGGCGCAGGTCCTAATCCAGGCACTTGTCATCTCCCGTCTTGATTACTGCAACTCGCTGTTGGCTGGGCTCCCTGCCTGTGCCATTAAACCCCTACAACTCATCCAGAACGCCGCAGCCCGTCTGGTGTTCAACCTTCCCAAGTTCTCTCACGTCACCCCGCTCCTCCGCTCTCTCCACTGGCTTCCAGTTGAAGCTCGCATCCGCTACAAGACCATGGTGCTCGCCTACGGAGCTGTGAGGGGAACGGCACCTCAGTACCTCCAGGCTCTGATCAGGCCCTACACCCAAACAAGGACACTGCGTTCATCCACCTCTGGCCTGCTCGCCTCCCTACCACTGAGGAAGTACAGTTCCCGCTCAGCCCAGTCAAAACTGTTCGCTGCTCTGGCCCCCAATGGTGGAACAAACTCCCTCACGACGCCAGGACAGCGGAGTCAATCACCACCTTCCGGAGACACCTGAAACCCCACCTCTTCAAGGAATACCTAGGATAGGGTAAGTAAGGGTAAGTAACCCTTCTCACCCCCCTTCTCACCCCCAACAAGATTTAGATGCAAGTGGCTGTTCCACTGGTTGTCATAAGGTGTATGCACCAATTTGTAAGTCGCTCTGGATAAGAGCGTCTGCTAAATGACTTAAATGTAAATGTTAAATGTAATGGTCTGGTTAATATAGCACTGTACCAGGGGATGGTCTGGTTAATATAGCACTGTACCAGGGGATGGTCTGGTTAATATAGCACTGTACCAGGGGATGGTCTGGTTAATATAGCACTGTACCAGGGGATGGTCTGGTTAATATACCAGGGGATGGTCTGGTTAATATAGCACTGTACCAGGGGATGGTCTGGTTAATATACCAGGGGATGGTCTGGTTAATATACCAGGGGATGGTCTGGTTAATATAGCTTCTTACGTCCCCCTCTTTTTAGCAGTCAGCAAATAGTGCTGTCAAACTGTGCCAAATAGTAGTTCTGGAGTTTGTCTTTGTGCTCTGTGCTCAGTGTTGTTTTGTAATATCAAGGGGAACTGTGATGTAATGTGATGATGACATCAGCACAGGGATACACCTTGGTGCAGGGAGCTTCAAAGGCCTCTGTATTTGGGTTGGGGGGGGCAGCTAAACTCTGAGGGCTGATGTACTGTGAAGGTGGAGGCTATATTACATGGATTTACTGTGAAGGTGTGGGCTGTATTACATGGATTTACTGTGAAGGTGGAGGCTGTATTACATGGATTTACTGTGAAGGTGGAGGCTGTATTACATGGATTTACTGTGAAGGTGTGGGCTGTATTACATGGATTTACTGTGAAGGTGTGGGCTATATTACATGGATTTACTGTGAAGGTGTGGGCTGTATTACATGGATTTACTGTGAAGGTGTGGGCTGTATTACATGGATTTACTGTGAAGGTGTGGGCTATATTACATGGATTTACTGTGAAGGTGTGGGCTGTATTACATGGATTTACTGTGAAGGTGTGGGCTGTATTACATGGATTTACTGTGAAGGTGTGGGCTGTATTACATGGATTTATTAGCTGTTCCTGTTGGGGGGGGCAGTGAAACTGAC
>NC_068455.1:76492661-76500161 GCF_023373465.1 Oncorhynchus keta | reverse complement strand
GTCCATATCCTAACCCTAGCTTCCTGTCCATATCCTAACCCTAGCTTCCTGTCCATATCCTAACCCTAGCTTCCTGTCCATATCCTAACCCTAGCTTCCTGTCCATATCCTAACCCTAGCTTCCTGTCCATATCCTAACCCCAGCTTCCTGTCCATATCCTAACCCTAGCTTCCTGTCCATATCCTAACCCTAGCTTCCTGTCCATATCCTAACCCTAGCTTCCTGTCCATATCCTAACCCTAGCTTCCTGTCCATATCCTAACCCTAGCTTCCTAGCTTCCATATCCTAACCCCAGCTTCCTGTCCATATCCTAACCCCAGCTTCCTGTCCATATCCTGTCCATACCCTAGCTTCCTGTCCATATCCTAACCCTAGCTTCCTGTCCATATCCTAACCCTAGCTTCCTGTCCATATCCTAACCCTAGCTTCCTGTCCATATCCTAACCCCTAGCTTCCTGTCCATATCCTAACCCTAGCTTCCTGTCCATATCCTAACCCCAGCTTCCTGTCCATATCCTAACCCTAGCTTCCTGTCCATATCCTAACCCTAGTCCATATCCTTCCTGTCCATATCCTAACCCTAGCTTCAACTATAACTCCAAAAGGGTTATTTGCCTGTTCCGATACAATGATGGCCCTACCCTGGGCAAACCCGGATGACGCTGGGCCAATTGGAGGCGGCTGTCCATATGCCTGGTGGTTAGAGCGTTGGGCCAGTAACCTGAAAGGTTGCTGGATTGAATCCCCTGAGCTGACAAGGTAAAAAAATCTGTCGTTCTGCCCCTGAATAAGGCAGTTATGACCTGGGGAATAGTTACAGGGGAGAGGAGGGGGATGAATGAGCCAATCGTAAACTGGAGATTATTCGGTCACCGTGATGGTATGAGGGCCAGATTGGGAATTTAGCCAGGACACGGGGTTAACACCCCTACTCTTACGGTAAGTGCCATGGGATCTTTGATGACCTTAGAGAGTCAGGACACCCGAGAGAAGAGAAGCTGTGTAGAGGGAAACGGGGGGAGAAAAGAGAAGCTGTGTAGAGGGAAACGGGAGGGGAGAAAAGAGAAGCTGTGTAGAGGGAAACAGGAGGGGAGAAAAGAGAAGCTGTGTAGAGGGAAACGGGAGGGGAGAAAAGAGAAGCTGTGTAGAGGGAAACGGGAGGGGAGAAAAGAGAAGCTGTGTAGAGGGAAACGGGAGGGGAGAAAAGAGAAGCTGTGTAGAGGGAAACGGGAGGGGAGAAGAGAAGCTGTGTAGAGGGAAACGGGAGGGGAGAAGAGAAGCTGTGTTTTTTTGGGGGCTTTCCTGTTTTGTATGTTATTTTGTCATTAATACATGTCACATATCAGTTTGCTAACAATGTAAAAATATATGTAATTGAGTTAAATAAAGCTGTTGTGGAACCTGTGTCCTAGACAGGATAAAGATGCATACAAACACGACCAAATGCATTTGCTTTACTCAAAAAAAGAAAAAAGAAAAGAGACCGTGTTTGTCTTTATCCTGTCTAGGACACAGGTTCCACAACAGCTTTATTTAACTCAATTACATATATTTTTACATTGTTAGCAAACTGATATGTGACATGTATTAATGACAAAATAACATACAAAACAGGAAAGCCCCCAAAAAAAAAAAAAAAAAACACAGCTTCTCTTCTCTTCTCCCTCCCGTTTCCTCTACACAGCTTCTCTTTTCTCCCCTCCCGTTTCCCTCTACACAGCTTCTCTTTTCCCCTCCCGTTCCCTCTACACAGCTTCTCTTTTCTCCCCTCCCGTTTCCCTCTACACAGCTTCTCTTTTCTCCCCTCCCGTTTCCCTCTACACAGCTTCTCTTTTCTCCCCTCCCGTTTCCCTCTACACAGCTTCTCTTTTCTCCCCTCCCGTTTCCCTCTCCCTCTAAGATTTTCAAAGTATGATGTTGACATGATCAGTCCAATCATATATAATGTGATTTTGACATCATTTTCTCTGTCGTCGTCAATGACCTTGAGCCTTCTTGGCAGCGCCCAGGGGGCTTGAATTCTTTAGCTCTACCCTTAGACTTGGTGGTGACGTAGTGTCCCCATGAGTGACAGAACACAGAGCCAATCACGGCGCAACGCTCCCATATTTTCTGCTGGCTAGCCCCGCCAGCACAGAAAGCACTGAGCTAGGCTGAAACACTTGTATTTGGGAGCTGCCTTCCTCAAGAAATGTTTGTATGCGGCTTTATTAACTCAATGATATATATATATATATATCATTGATATATGTTGTTCTCAAGTGTTTAATCTTAGCTAGCAGTCATAATTATGAATCAAGTCGACAATCTACTGGAAAATAAGTTTTAAATTCTTAAGGCTAAGGGCACTATTTTCACATCCGGATGAAATGTGTGCCCAAAAGCTAGGATATGCATATAATTTGGATAGAAACCACTCTAAAGATGCTAAAACTGTTCAAATGATGTCTATGAGTATAACATAACTTATTTGGCAAGCGATACCCCGAGAACAAACCATCCAGGGGAAAAAAATGGAGGTCTCTCTCTTTTCAATGGATTTTCTATGTGGATCTAAATTTTGAAGGCACTTGCTTGCAGTTCCTATCGCTTCCACTAGATGTCAATAGTCTTGAGAAATTGGTTGTGGTTTTTCCTTTGAGAAATGAAGAAGTAGCCATTTCCTATCTGGGTGGATAGCCAAGTGGATTGTTGTGGTTGGGGAGCGCGATCTGAAAGCTTGCCCCACTTTGTTTTCGTCTTGTATGGAACACAGTTTATTCAGTCTTAAATTTGATTGACAACTTTGGATCAAGTTTACAGTTTACAGGTAACTTATTAGATACTTTGTAGTCATGTTGCGTGAGTCGGAACCGGTGTATTTTCTGAATCAAATGCGCCAAATAAATGAACATTTTGGAAATATAATGACGGGATTTATCGAAAAAAAGGACCGTTTGTGATGTTTCTGCGACATGTTGGAGTGCCAACAGAAGAAGATCTTCAAAGGTAAGTCATGAATCATATCGTTATTTCTGAGTTTTGTGTCGCGCCTGGTGGGTTGAATTATGATTTTCATGTGTTTGTTTGAAGGGGTGCTGTCCTCAGATAATCGCATGGTGTGCTTTCGCCGTAAAGCCTTTTTGAAATCTGACACTGTGGTTGGATTAACAAGAAGTTCATCTTTAAACCGATGTGTAACACTTGTATGATTTACAAATTATTATTCAGAGTATTTCTGTTGGGCGCGCTGCTATTTCACTGGGTGTTGTCAAATGGGATTGACGCGAGAAGGGATCACTAAGAAGTTCATCCTTATTCACATGAAAATAAATAATGAAGAGAAATTATAGATAAAACATATCGGTGCTCATCGGTCATTGTACTGATGAGTTGGAAATCCCAAATTCAACAATGATTTGGGTCTATTTTCCTAGTTTCAATCATTAGCCTGCTATTCAGTGGAGTGGCTGTGTGGTCCCAAGTCTAAGATTAAGGGTCTCTTTTCCTAGTTTAAAATTATAAACATTCAACGTTGGCCATGCTGTCAATGACGCGTTATTTGCGCAGCGCTCAAAACAACTGTTAACTTGGAACTGCAAAATCAGATTTTAGTGAGTTCAAAACAACTGTTAACTTGGAACTGCAAAATCAGATTTTAGTGAGTTCAAGACAACTGGGAACTCGGGGGGAAAATGAGCTACGACTGGGAAAATATGTTTTGAACTTTCATCCAACTCGGTATTGTACATTCGGAACTCGGGCCTCTTTCTAGAACTACAACTTCAAGATCACTGACATCATCATGATTCAACCTTGTTTTTTTTCCAGAGTTCCCAGGTGTCTTGAAAGCAGCATAAATCCAGAGAATGACAGACTTTGATGACAAAGTTAGATGACAGAATTAGCCCATGAAGGACCGTCGCGCCACCTTCCTGTTCAAGTGAGCACATCACAAGGTGAATACAAACATGTATTGTTCGCTGCTGCATAAATGATGTAATATGCCAGGGAGATACGTATACTGTCGCTAAGGAAGTAATACTTAGTGTATGTTGTGTAGTAAGCTGTTAGTAGCCCATGTGCCTCACCCTGATAATTTGGTCCCTTTCCCCTCATAACTTCTCCTACGATTCTGACTTGGTAGTGTACATGTAGCCTATAGCCTGTTTTAAAGAAATATAATCATTGAATATTGTAAGAACTTTAACTGTCTCCTTATATGCCCCCTTTAGTTATATTACGGTTCTGACTTGGTGTACAGGGAGAACACTGTAAGAACGGCCCATGTTCTGAATTCTGTCACTGTACATTTCAAAAGTGCTGAACAAATAGTTACATTGACTACGTCCGTCCGAGCTCGCTCAATGTCTTAATCGAAATTACGGATTGCCTCTTATCCGCTTGTCGTCCCCTTTTGCCATAGTTTGTACATCTCAATTGTCAGGAGAAACCACATTTGTTTAAGCAAGTCAACCATATCAGCTATTATTTCTAAAAAGTCAGTAAATGAGGCTGAATGAACTGTTTCCCTGCCAGACAAGGTTCTGCTGATAGCCAGGTGTAGCAGTGGTGAGGTGTTGGGACTCTGCTGATAGCCAGGCAGGTGTAGCAGTGGTAAGGTGTTGGGACTCTGCTGATAGCCAGGTGTAGCAGTGGTAAGGTGTTGGGACTCTGCTGATAGCCAGGTGTAGCAGTGGTAAGGTGTTGGGACTCTGCTGATAGACAGGTGTAGTAGTGGTAAGGTGTTGGAACTCTGCTGATAGCCAGGTGTAGCAGTGGTAAGGTGTTGGGACTCTGCTGATAGCCAGGTGTAGCAGTGGTAAGGTGTTGGGACTCTGCTGATAGCCAGGTATAGCAGTGGTAAGGTGTTGGGATTCTGCTGATAGCCAGGTATAGCAGTGGTAAGGTGTTGGGATTCTGCTGATAGCCAGGTGTAGCAGTGGTAAGGTGTTGGGACTCTGCTGATAGCCAGGTGTAGTAGTGGTAAGGTGTTTGTTTAGTGTTGGGACTCTGCTGATAGCCAGGTGTAGTAGTGGTAAGGTGTTGGTTTAGTGTTGGGACTCTGCTGATAGCCAGGTGTAGTAGTGGTAAGGTGTTGGGACTCTGCTGATAGCCAGGTGTAGCAGTGGTAAGGTGTTGGGACTCTGCTGATAGCCAGGTGTAGCAGTGGTAAAGTGTTGGGACTCTGCTGATAGCCAGGTGTAGCAGTGGTAAGGTGTTGGGACTCTGCTGATAGCCAGGTGTAGTAGTGGTAAGGTGTTGGGACTGCTGATAGCCAGGTGTAGTAGTGGTAAGGTGTTGGGACTCTGCTGATAGCCAGATGTAGCAGTGGTAAGGTGTTGGGACTGCTGATAGCCAGGTGTAGTAGTGGTAAGGTGTTGGGACTCTGCTGATAGCCAGGTGTAGTAGTGGTAAGGTGTTGGGACTGCTGATAGCCAGGTGTAGTAGTGGTAAGGTGTTGGGACTCTGCTGATAGCCAGATGTAGCAGTGGTAAGGTGTTGGGACTCTGCTGATAGCCAGGTGTAGCAGTGGTAAGGTGTTGGGACTCTGCTGATAGCCAGGTGTAGTAGTGGTAAGGTGTTGGGACTGCTGATAGCCAGGTGTAGTAGTGGTAAGGTGTTGGGACTCTGCTGATAGCCAGATGTAGCAGTGGTAAGGTGTTGGGACTCTGCTGATAGCCAGGTGTAGTAGTGGTAAGGTGTTGGGACTCTGCTGATAGCCAGGTGTAGCAGTGGTAAGGTGTTGGTTTAGTGTTGGGACTCTGCTGATAGCCAGGTGTAGCAGTGGTAAGGTGTTGGGACTCTGCTGATAGCCAGGTGTAGTAGTGGTAAGGTGTTGGTTTAGTGTTGGGACTCTGCTGATAGCCAGGTGTAGCAGTGGTAAGGTGTTGGGACTCTGCTGATAGCCAGGTGTAGTAGTGGTAAGGTGTTGGTTTAGTGTTGGGACTCTGCTGATAGCCAGGTGTAGTAGTGGTAAGGTGTTGGGACTCTGCTGATAGCCAGGTTTAGTAGTGGTAAGGTGTTGGGACTCTGCTGATAGCCAGGTGTAGCAGTGGTTAGGTGTTGGTTTAGTGTTGGGACTCTGCTGATAGCCAGGTGTAGTGGTGGTAAGGTGTTGGGACTCTGCTGATAGCCAGGTGTAGCAGTGGTATGGTGTTGGGACTCTGCTGATAGCCAGGTGTAGTGGTGGTAAGGTGTTGGGACTCTGCTGATAGCCAGGTGTAGCAGTGGTAAGGTGTTGGTTTAGTGTTGGGACTCTGCTGATAGCCAGGTGTAGCAGTGGTATGGTGTTGGGACTCTGCTGATAGCCAGGTGTAGCAGTGGTAAGGTGTTGGTTTAGTGTTGGGACTCTGCTGATAGCCAGGTGTAGCAGTGGTATGGTGTTGGGACTCTGCTGATAGCCAGGTGTAGTGGTGGTAAGGTGTTGGGACTCTGCTGATAGCCAGGTGTAGTAGTGGTAAGGTGTTGGTTTAGTGTTGGGACTCTGCTGATAGCCAGGTGTAGTAGTGGTAAGGTGTTGGTTTAGTGTTGGGACTCTGCTGATAGCCAGGTGTAGCAGTGGTAAGGTGTTGGGACTCTGCTGATAGCCAGGTGTAACAGTGGTAAGGTGTTGGTTTAGTGTTGGGACTCTTTGCTGTGTCCACTTTATTTGATTTGTTTGCCCCAACAAGATATCAAATAAAAATCACCACTGAAACCAGTTCCTACACACACAGTTGATGTGCTGTAATTCTCCTCGCTCCATCTCTTCTTCTCTCTGTCCATTGCCGTCATTCTCCATCCCTCCTACCCTCCTCATCTTCCTCCATTTCCTCCTCTTGATCGCTCCATCTCTTCTTCTCTCTGTCCATTGCTGTCATTCTCCATCCCTCCTACCCTCCTCATCTTCCTCTATTTCCTCCTCTTGATCACTCTATCATGTCTTGCTCTTCTCGTCTCCTAATCTCTTCATCACTCTCCCTCCCTATTGCCTTCCTCCCCTATTTCTCTCTGTCCACCGCCAAAACGATTCATCTTCTCGTCTCCTAATCTCTTCATCACTCTCCCTCCCTATTGCCTTCCTCCCCTATTTCTCTCTGTCCACCGCCAAAACGATTCATCTTTCCTCTCTCTCATTACTCTCTTCCTCTCTTTTTCCCCTCTCTACTTTACTCCATTTTTGTCTTCCTGGAAATATAAACTCCCCCTCCTCTCTCTTCCTCTCTTTTTCCCCTCTCTACTTTACTCCATTTTTGTCTTCCTGGAAATATAAACTCCCCCTCCTCTCTTTCTCCATCTCTTTCTCTCTCTTTCCTAGAATAAACTTGTTTAGTTAATTACCATCATATCCGCTATCGTTAAAATAAACTCACACACATACACACACACATGCTTCCAAACACACACACGCACAAACACATGCTTACAAACACACACACACACACACACACACACACACACACACACACACACACACACACACACACACACACACACACACACACACACACACACACACACACACACACACACACAC
>NC_068455.1:76462661-76487661 GCF_023373465.1 Oncorhynchus keta | reverse complement strand
ATAAATGAAAACCAGGTGTGTATGGAAACAAGACATGACCAATGGATAAATGAAAACCAGGTGTGTATGGAAACAAGACAAGACCAATGGATAAATGAAAACCAGGTGTGTATGGAAACAAGACATGACCAATGGATAAATGAAAAATGGAGCGCCGATGGCTAGAGAGCTGGTGACGCCGAACGCCGAATGAACAAGGAGAGGAGCCGAGTTCTGCAGAGGTCGTGACAGTATGACCATGTTAGAGACACATATTTCACTCAGATTACACAGATCCACAAAGATTTTCGAAAACAAACCCGATTTTGATAAACTCCCATATCTACTGGGTGAAATACCACAGTGTTACATCACAGCAGCAAGATTTGTGATCTATTGTCACAAGAAAAGGTCAACCAGTGAAGAACAAACAGAGAGAGAGAGAGAGAGAGAGAGAGAGAGAGAGAGAGAGAGAGAGAGAGAGAGATTGAGAGGGAGGGAGAGAGAGAGAGAGAGAGAGAGAGAGAGAGAGGAAGGGAGAGAGAGAGAGGACAGATTGAGCGGGAGAGAGACATATATGAAGGGAATGAGTGGAAGGAACAGAGAGAGAGAGATATACACAGAGAGAGGGGGAGAGAGATACAGATATAGGGAGGGGGTGAGAGGAAGGGGACAGAGAGAGAGTGAGGAGTAATTGTATCTAGACACTCCAACAGACACACACACACACGTTGCCCACTTCAACACCTGGGGACACTGATGCATTCTCCATCCCTTTATCCATTTCTCTCATCTGTTCTTCTGTGTCGCATTACCTCTCTCGCTTTCCTGTTACAGAACATATCCCCCCCTCCCTCATATATATATCTCTCTCTTTCCTGTTACAGAACATATCCCCCCCTCCCTCATATATATATCTCTCTCTCTTTCCTGTTACAGAACATATCCCTCCCTCCCTCATATATATATCTCTCTCTCCATCATATATCTCTCTCTCTTTCCTGTTACAGAACATATCCCTCCCTCCCTCATATATATATCCCCCTCCCTCATATATATCTCTCTCTCTTTCCTGTTACAGAACATATCCCCCTCCCTCATATATATATCTCTCTCTCTTTCCTGTTACAGAACATATCCCCCCCTCCCTCATATATATATCTCTCTCTCTTTCCTGTTACAGAACATATCCCCCCCTCCCTCATATATATCCCCCCTCCCTCATATATATATCTCTCTCTCTTTCCTGTTACAGAACATATCCCCCTCCCTCATATATATATCTCTCTCTCTTTCCTGTTACAGAACATATCCCTCCCTCCCTCATATATATATCTCTCTCTTTCCTGTTACAGAACATATCCCCCCCTCCCTCATATATATATCTCTCTCTTTCCTGTTACAGAACATATCCCCCCTCCCTCATATATATATCTCTCTCTTTCCTGTTACAGAACATATCCCCCCCTCCCTCATATATATATCTCTCTCTTTCCTGTTACAGAACATATCCCCCCCTCCCTCATATATATATATCTCTCTCTCTTTCCTGTTACAGAACATATCCCCCCCTCCCTCATATATATATCTCTCTCTCTTTCCTGTTACAGAACATATCCCCCTCCCTCATATATATCCCCCTCCCTCATATATATATCTCTCTCTCTTTCCTGTTACAGAACATATCCCCCCTCCCTCATATATATATCTCTCTCTCTTTCCTGTTACAGAACATATCCCCCTCCCTCATATATATATCCCCCCCTCCCTCATATATATATCTCTCTCTCTTTCCTGTTACAGAACATATCCCCCTCCCTCATATATATATCTCTCTCTCTTTCCTGTTACAGAACATATCCCCCCCTCCCTCATATATATCTCTCTCTCTTTCCTGTTACAGAACATATCCCCCTCCCTCATATATATCTCTCTCTCTTTCCTGTTACAGAACATATCCCCCCCTCCCTCATATATATATCTCTCTCTTTCCTGTTACAGAACATATCCCCCCCTCCCTCATATATATATCTCTCTCTCTTTCCTGTTACAGAACATATCCCTCCCTCCCTCATATATATATCTCTCTCTCCATCATATCTCTCTCTCTCTTTCCTGTTACAGAACATATGCCTCCCTCATCCTACAATCTCTCCCTCATATATATATATATATATATATATATATATATATCTTTCCTTCCATCTATCTCTCTACTGCATGATCTATTTATTATTATTCTCCATATTTATTTTGTATTTAATTATTCACCCCTTTTTTGTGGTATCCAATTGGTATTTACAGTCTTGTCTCATCGCTGCAACTCCCGCACGGACTCGGGAGAGGCGAAGGTCGAGAGCCATGCGTCCTCCGAAACACAACCCAACCAAGCTGTTTTTTCCAGTCAGAATCCTAATCCTGTCTATCCAATCAGAATCCTAATCCTGTCTGTCCAATCAGAATCCTAACCCTGTCTATCCAATCAGAAAGCATTCCCAGAACTCTAGAAGCTCTAAATGTATCTAAATCTAAAAGCCACACTGCTTCTTGACACAACGCGCATCCAACCAGGAAGCCAGCTGCACCAACGGTGTCGGAGTGAAACACCGTACACCTGGCGACCGTGTCAGCGTGCAGTGCGCCCGGCCCGCCACAGGAGCCGCTAGTGTGTGATGGGACAAGGACATCCCTGCCGGCCAAACCCTCCTCTAACCCGGACGACGCTGGGCCAATTGTGCACCGCCCCATGGATCTTCCGGTTGCGACAGAGCTTGGACTCGAACCAAGAATCCCTAGTGGCACAACTAGCAGTGTGATGCAATGCTTTAGACCACTGCATCGCTCGGGAGGCTAACTCCATGTTTCTACCTCTCTCTCTCTCTCTCTCTCTCTCTCTACCTCCCTGCCTTTCTCACTACATAGTATGGACACCAAGCTAAAGTGATTCAGTGTCAATTAAATGTGTCAAAGCGGAAGCTGTCCTCAAAGCTGTACTCAAATAGAGGATTAAAATAACAAGATACTATGAAATTAGAGAGAGAGAGGTAGAGTCTTTGGAGCAAAACGGTAAGCTGACAGAATGGAGTTTTCAATCTAACATCATTGTGACAGCTTCTGACATGTCTATTTCTATAACGCTATCAACAGCTTTAGCTTCTGACATGTCTATTGCTATGACATCTCTACAAAGCTCTACGTATGCATCCCAAATGGCACACTATTCCCTATATAGTGCACTACTTTAGACCAGGGCTGGCACACTATTCTCTATATAGTGCACTACTTTAGACCAGGACTGGCACCCTATTCTCT
The DNA here is from genome assembly GCF_023373465.1 of Oncorhynchus keta. NCBI lineage: Eukaryota > Metazoa > Chordata > Actinopteri > Salmoniformes > Salmonidae > Oncorhynchus > Oncorhynchus keta. The sequence goes on along the minus strand of NC_068455.1, from coordinate 76,484,370 downwards.
ATATAGTGCACTACTTTAGACCAGGGCTGGCACACTATTCTCTATATAGTGCACTACTTTAGACCAGGACTGGCACCCTATTCCCTACATAGTGCACTACTTTAGACCAGGACTGGCACCCTATTCTCTATATAGTGCACGACTTTAGACCAGGACTGGCACCCTATTCCCTATATAGTACACTACTATAGACCAGGGCTGGCACCCTATTCCCTATATAGTGCACTACTTTAGACCTGGGCTGGCACACTATTCCCTACATAGTGCACTACTTTAGACCAGGGCTGGCACCCTATCCAGTGAGTATACAGGAAGCATAAGACAGTCAGTATCTAGGAAGGAAGGAAGGAAGGAAGGAAGGAAGGAAGGAAGGAAGGAAGGAAGGAAGGAAGGAAAATAAGAGAATGAGAGAGAGAAACCATTCAAGGTGTGTAAATGGAGAGTGACAAAGATAGAGATGGAGAGAAAGACAGAGAGAAATGGAGAGAAAGAAATAGAGATGGAGGGAGAGACAAAGAGAGAGATGGAGAAAAAGACAGAGAGAAATGGAGAGAAAGAAAGAGAGATGGAGGGAGAGACAAAGAGAGAAATGGAGAAAAAGACAAAGAGAGAAATGGAGAGAAAGACCGAGAGAGGCAGAGAGAGAGAAAGAGAGATGGAGGGAGAAAGACATTATTGTTTAAGAGGAATACAGAGGGGGAAGTTAGAGGCATATAAAGGGGAAGTTGTTTTAGAGGAATATAGAGGGGGAAGATAGAGGAATATAGAGGGGAAAGATAGAGGAATATAGAGGGGGAAGATAGAGGAATATAGAGGGGAAGATAGAGGAATATAGAGGGGAAAGATAGAGGAATATAGAGGGGGAAGATAGAGGATTATAGAGGGGAAAGATAGAGGAATATAGAGGGGGAAGATAGAGGCATATAGAGGGGGAAGAGAGGGGATGATGTTTTAGAGGAATAGAGAGGGGGAAGATAGAGGATTATAGAGGGGAAAGATAGAGGAATATAGAGGGGGAAGTTAGAGGAATATAGAGGGGGAAGATAGAGGAATATAGAGGGGGAAGAGAGGGGATGATGTTTTAGAGGAATAGAGAGGGGGAAGATAGAGGATTATAGAGGGGAAAGATAGAGGAATATAGAGGGGGAAGATAGAAAGATAAAGGAATATAGAGGGGGAAGATAGAGGAATATATAGAGGGGGAAGATAGAGGATTATAGAGGGGAAAGATAGAGGAATATAGAGGGGGAAGATAGAGGATTATAGAGGGGAAAGATAGAGGAATATAGAGGGGGAAGATAGAGGAATATAGAGGGGGAAGATAGAGGATTATAGAGGGGAAAGATAGAGGAATATAGAGGGGGAAGATAGAGGATTATAGAGGGGAAAGATAGAGGAATATAGAGGGGGAAGATAGAGGAATATAGAGGGGAAAGATAGAGGAATATAGAGGGGGAAGATAGAGGAATATATAGAGGGGAAGATAGAGGATTATAGAGGGGAAAGATAGAGGAATATAGAGGGGGAAGATAGAGGAATATAGAGGGGGAAGATAGAGGAATATAGAGGGGGAAGATAGAGGAATATAGAGGGGGAAGATAGAGGAATATAGAGGGTTGAAGATAGAGGAATATAGAGGGGGAAGTTAGAGGTATACAGAGGGGGAAGTTGTTTTAGAGGAATAGAGAGGGGGAAGATAGAGGATTATAGAGGGGAAAGATAGAGGAATATAGAGGGGGAAGATAGAGGAATATAGAGGGGGAAGATAGAGGGGATGTTGTTTTAAAGGAATATAGAGGGGGAAGATAGAGGAATATAGAGGGGGAAGTTAGAGGAATATAGAGGGGAAGTTGTTTTACAGGAATATATAGGGGGAAGTTAGAGGAATATAGAGGGGGAAGTTAGAGGAATATAGAGGGGGAGGTTAGAGGAATATAGAGGGGAAGTTGTTTTACAGGAATATATAGGGGGAAGTTAGAGGAATATAGAGGGGGAAGATAGAGGAATATAGAGGGGGAAGATAGAGGAATATAGAGGGGGAAGATAGAGGATTATATAGAGGGGAAAGATAGAGGAATATAGAGGGGGAAGTTAGAGGAATATATAGAGGGGAAGTTGTTTTAGAGGAATATAGAGGGGAAGTTAGAGGAATATAGAGGGGGAAGTTGTTTTAGAGGAATATAGAGGGAAGTTGGTTTAGATGAATATAGAGGGGAAGATAGAGGAATATAGAGGGGGAAGTTGTTTTTGAGGAATATAGAGGGGAAGTTATAGGAATATAGAGGGGAAGTTAGAGGAATATAGAGGGGAAGTTGGTTTAGATGAATATAGAGGGGGAAGATAGAGGAATATAGAGGGGAAGTTGTTTTCGAGGAATATAGAGGGGGAAGATAGAGGAATATAGAGGGGAAGTTGTTTTAGAGGAATATAGAGGGGGAAGATAGAGGAATATAGAGGGGGAAGATAGAGGAATATAGAGGGGAAGTTGGAGGAATATAGAGGGGGAAGATAGAGGAATATAGAGGGGGAAGTTGTTTTAGAGGAATATAGAGGGGGAAGTTAGAGGTATATAGAGGGGAAGTTGTTTTAGAGGAATATAGAGGGGGAAGTTGTTTTAGAGGAATATAGAGGGGGAAGATAGAGGAATATAGAGGGGGAAGATAGAGGAATATAGAGGGGGAAGTTGTTTTAGAGGAATATAGAGGGGGAAGTTAGAGGAATATAGAGGGGGAAGTTGTTTTAGAGGAATATAGAGGGGGAAGATTGAGGAATATAGAGGGGGAAGTTGTTTTAGAGGAATATAGAGGGGGAAGTTAGAGGCATATAGAGGGGGAAGATAGAGGCATATAGAGGGGGAAGTTGTTTTAGAGGGATATAGAGGGGGAAGATAGAGGAATATAGAGGGGATGTTGTTTTAGAGGTATATAGAGGGGAAGTTGTTTTAGAGGAATATAGAGGGGAAGATAGAGGTATATAGAGGGGGAGTTAGAGGAATATAGAGGGGGAAGTTAGTGGAAAATGGAGGGAAGTTGTTTTAGAGGAATATAGAGGGGAAGTTGTTTTAGAGGAATATAGAGGGGGAAGTTAGAGGAATATAGAGGGGAAGTTGTTTTAGAGGTATATAGAGGGGAAGTTGTTTTAGAGGAATATAGAGGGGGAAGTTGTTTTAGAGGAATATAGAGGGGGAAGTTAGAGGAATATAGAGGGGGAAGTTAGAGGAATATAGAGGGGGAAGTTAGAGGAATATAGAGGGGGAAGTTGTTTTAGAGGAATATAGAGGGGGAAGTTAGAGGAATATAGAGGGGAAGTTGTTTTAGAGGAATATAGAGGGGAAGTTAGAGGAATATAGAGGGGGAAGTTGTTTTAGAGGAATATAGAGGGGAAGTTGTTTTAGAGGAATATAGAGGGGGAAGTTGTTTTAGAGGAATATAGAGGGGAAGTTAGAGGAATATAGAGGGGGAAGTTGTTTTAGAGGAATATAGAGGGGAAGTTGTTTTAGAGGAATATAGAGGGGGAAGTTAGAGGAATATAGAGGGGGAAGTTGTTTTAGAGGAATATAGAGGGGGAAGTTAGAGGAATATAGAGGGGAAGTTGGTTTAGATGAATATAGAGGGGGAAGATAGAGGAATATAGAGGGGGAAGTTGTTTTTGAGGAATATAGAGGGGAAGTTATAGGAATATAGAGGGGGAAGTTAGAGGAATATAGAGGGGAAGTTGTTTTCGAGGAATATAGAGGGGGAAGATAGAGGAATATAGAGGGGAAGTTGTTTTAGAGGAATATAGAGGGGGAAGTTGTTTTAGAGGAATATAGAGGGGGAAGATAGAGGAATATAGAGGGGGAAGATAGAGGAATATAGAGGGGAAGTTGGAGGAATATAGAGGGGGAAGATAGAGGAATATAGAGGGGGAAGTTGTTTTAGAGGAATATAGAGGGGGAAGTTAGAGGTATATAGAGGGGAAGTTGTTTTCGAGGAATATAGAGGGGGAAGATAGAGGAATATAGAGGGGAAGTTGTTTTAGAGGAATATAGAGGGGAAGTTGTTTTAGAGGAATATAGAGGGGGAAGATAGAGGAATATAGAGGGGAAGATGGAGGATTATAGAGGGGGAAGTTGTTTTAGAGGAATATAGAGGGGAAGTTAGAGGAATATAGAGGGGAAGTTGTTTTAGAGGAATATAGAGGGGGAAGATTGAGGAATATAGAGGGGGAAGTTGTTTTAGAGGAATATAGAGGGGGAAGTTAGAGGCATATAGAGGGGGAAGATAGAGGCATATAGAGGGGGAAGTTGTTTTAGAGGGATATAGAGGGGGAAGATAGAGGAATATAGAGGGGATGTTGTTTTAGAGGTATATAGAGGGGAAGTTGTTTTAGAGGAATATAGAGGGGGAAGATAGAGGTATATAGAGGGGGGAGTTAGAGGAATATAGAGGGGGAAGTTAGTGCAAAATGGAGGGGAAGTTGTTTTAGAGGAATATAGAGGGGAAGTTGTTTTAGAGGAATATAGAGGGGGAAGTTAGAGGAATATAGAGGGGAAGTTGTTTTAGAGGAATATAGAGGGGAAGTTGTTTTAGAGGAATATAGAGGGGGAAGTTGCTTTAGAGGAATATAGAGGGGGAAGTTAGAGGAATATAGAGGGGGAAGTTAGAGGAATATAGAGGGGGAAGTTAGAGGAATATAGAGGGGGAAGTTGTTTTAGAGGAATATAGAGGGGGAAGTTAGAGGAATATATAGAGGGGAAGTTGTTTTAGAGGAATATAGAGGGGAAGTTAGAGGAATATAGAGGGGGAAGTTGTTTAGAGATAGAGGAATATAGGGGAAGTTGTTTTAGAGGAATATAGAGGGGAAGTTGCTTTAGAGGAATATAGAGGGGGAAGTTAGAGGAATATAGAGGGGAAGTTGGTTTAGAGGAATATAGAGGGGAAAATAGAGGCATATAGAGGGGGAAGTTGTTTTTGAGGAATATAGAGGGGAAGTTGTTTTAGAGGAATATAGAGGGGGAAGTTGCTTTAGAGGAATATAGAGGGGAAGTTAGAGGAATATAGAGGGGAAGTTGGTTTAGAGGAATATAGAGGGGGAAAATAGAGGCATATAGAGGGGGAAGTTGTTTTTGAGGAATATAGAGGGGGAAGTTGTTTTAGAGGACTATAGAGGGGGATGATAGAGGAATATAGAGGGGAAGATAGAGGAATATAGAGGGGAAGTTGGAGGAATATAGAGGGGGAAGATAGAGGAATATAGAGGGGGAAGTTGTTTTAGAGGAATATAGAGGGGAAGTTAGAGGAATATAGAGGGGAAGTTGTTTTAGAGGAATATAGAGGGGGAAGATAGAGGAATATAGAGGGGGAAGTTGTTTTAGAGGAATATAGAGGGGGAAGTTAGAGGAATATAGAGGGGGAAGATAGAGGGGATGTTGTTTTAGAGGAATATAGAGGGGGAAGATATAGGAATATAGAGGGAAGTTGTTTTAGAGGAAAATAGAGGGGAAGTTAGAGGAATATAGAGGGGAAGTTGTTTTAGAGGAATATAGAGGGGAAGTTAGAGGAATATAGAGGGGGAAGATAGAGGGGAAGTTGTTTTAGAGGAATATAGAGGGGGAGATAGAGGAATATAGAGGGGATGTTGTTTTAGAGGTATATAGAGGGGAAGTTGTTTTAGAGGAATATAGAGGGGGAAGATAGAGGTATATAGAGGGGGAGTTAGAGGAATATAGAGGGGGAAGTTAGTGGAAAATGGAGGGAAGTTGTTTTAGAGGAATATAGAGGGAAGTTAGAGGAATATAGAGGGGGAAGTTGTTTTAGAGGAATATAGAGGGGAAGTTGTTTTAGAGGAATATAGAGGGGGAAGTTGCTTTAGAGGAATATAGAGGGGGAAGTTAGAGGAATATAGAGGGGAAGTTGGTTTAGAGGAATATAGAGGGGGAAAATAGAGGCATATAGAGGGGAAGTTGTTTTTGAGGAATATAGAGGGGAAGTTGTTTTAGAGGAATATAGAGGGGGAAGTTGCTTTAGAGGAATATAGAGGGGGAAGTTAGAGGAATATAGAGGGGAAGTTGGTTTAGAGGAATATAGAGGGGGAAAATAGAGGCATATAGAGGGGGAAGTTGTTTTTGAGGAATATAGAGGGGGAAGTTGTTTTAGAGGACTATAGAGGGGGAAGATAGAGGAATATAGAGGGGGAAGATAGAGGAATATAGAGGGGAAGTTGGAGGAATATAGAGGGGGAAGATAGAGGAATATAGAGGGGGAAGTTGTTTTAGAGGAATATAGAGGGGGAAGTTAGAGGAATATAGAGGGGGAAGTTGTTTTAGAGGAATATAGAGGGGGAAGATAGAGGAATATAGAGGGGGAAGTTGTTTTAGAGGAATATAGAGGGGAAGTTAGAGGAATATAGAGGGGGAAGATAGAGGGGATGTTGTTTTAGAGGAATATAGAGGGGAAGATATAGGAATATAGAGGGGAAGTTGTTTTAGAGGAAAATAGAGGGGGAAGTTAGAGGAATATAGAGGGGGAAGTTGTTTTAGAGGAATATAGAGGGGGAAGTTAGAGGAATATAGAGGGGGAAGATAGAGGGGAAGTTGTTTTAGAGGAATATAGAGGGGGAGATAGAGGAATATAGAGGGGATGTTGTTTTAGAGGTATATAGAGGGGAAGTTGTTTTAGAGGAATATAGAGGGGGAAGATAGAGGTATATAGAGGGGGAGTTAGAGGAATATAGAGGGGGAAGTTAGAAGAATATTGAGGGGAAGTTGTTTTAGAGGAATATAGAGGCGGAAGATAGAGCAATATAGAGGGGGAAGTTTGAGGAATATATAGAGGGGAAGTTGTTTTAGAGGAATATAGAGGGGAAGATAGAGGAATATAGAGGGGAAGTTGTTTTACAGGAATATAGAGGCGGAAGATAGAGCAATATAGAGGGGAAGTTTGAGGAATATATAGAGGGGAAGTTGTTTTAGAGGAATATAGAGGGGGAAGATAGAGGAATATTGAGGGGAAGTTGTTTTAGAGGAATAGAGAGGGGGAAGATAGAGGAATATAGAGGGGGAAGATAGAGGAATATAGAGGGGGAAGTTTGAGGAATATATAGAGGGGAATTTGTTTTAGAGGAATATAGATGGGGAAGATAGAGGAATATAGAGGGGGAAGTTGTTTTAGAGGAATAGAGAGGGGGAAGATAGAGGAATATAGATGGGGAAGATAGAGGAATATAGAGGGGGAAGTTGTTTTAGAGGAATATAGAGGGGGAAGATAGAGGAATATTGAGGGGAAGTTGTTTTAGAGGAATATAGAGGGGGAAGATGGAGAGAGGGATAGCGAAAATGTGACATACATGAAAAATATATGGTGTGACGTCACATCCATCCCTCTCTCCTTCCATCCCTCTCTCCTTCCATCCCTCTCTCCTTCCATCCCTCTCTCCTTCCATCCCTCTCTCCTTCCATCCCTCTCTCCTTCCATCCCTCTCTCCTTCCATCCCTCTCTCCTTCCATCCCTCTCTCCTTCCATCCCTCTCTCCTTCCATCCCTCTCTCCTTCCATCCCTCTCTCCTTCCATCCCTCTCTCCGTCCATCCCTCTCTCCTTCCATCCCTCTCTCCTTCCATCCCTCTCTCTGTCCATCCCTCTCTCTGTCCATCCCCTCTCTGTCCATCCCTCTCTCTGTCCATCCTCTCTCTGTCCATCCCTCTCTCCTTCCATCCTCTCTCCGTCCATCCCTCTCTCCTTCCATCCCTCTCTCCGTCCATCCCTCTCTCCTTCCATCCCTCTCTCCTTCCATCCCTCTCTCTGTCCATCCCTCTCTCTGTCCATCCCTCTCTCCTTCCATCCCTCTCTCCGTCCATCCCTCTCTCCTTCCATCCCTCTCTCCGTCCATCCCTCTCTCCTTCCATCCCTCTCTCTGTCCATCCCTCTCTCTGTCCATCCCTCTCTCTGTCCATCCCTCTCTCTGTCCATCCCTCTCTCCTTCCATCCCTCTCTCCGTCCATCCCTCTCTCCTTCCATCCCTCTCTCCTTCCATCCCTCTCTCCTTCCATCCCTCTCTCCTTCCATCCCTCTCTCCTTCCATCCCTCTCTCCTTCCATCCCTCTCTCCTTCCATCCCTCTCTCTGTCCATCCCTCTCTCTGTCCATCCCTCTCTCTGTCCATCCCTCTCTCTGTCCATCCTCTCTCTGTCCATCCCTCTCTCTGTCCATCCCTCTCTCCTTCCATCCCTCTCTCCGTCCATCCCTCTCTCCTTCCATCCCTCTCTCCTTCCATCCCTCTCTCCTTCCATCCCTCTCTCTGTCCATCCCTCTCTCTGTCCATCCCTCTCTCTGTCCATCCCTCTCTCTGTCCATCCCCTCTCTGTCCATCCCTCTCTCCTTCCATCCCTCTCTCCGTCCATCCCTCTCTCCTTCCATCCCTCTCTCCTTCCATCCCTCTCTCCGTCCATCCCTCTCTCCGTCCATCCCTCTCTCTGTCCATCCCTCTCTCCTTCCATCCCTCTCTCCTTCCATCCCTCTCTCCTTCCATCCCTCTCTCCATCCATCCCTCTCTCCTTCCATCCCTCTCTCTGTCCATCCCTCTCTCCTTCCATCCCTCTCTCCGTCCATCCCTCTCTCCGTCCATCCCTCTCTCCGTCCATCCCTCTCTCCTTCCATCCCTCTCTCCTTCCATCCCTCTCTCCGTCCATCCCTCTCTCCTTCCATCCCTCTCTCCGTCCATCCCTCTCTCCTTCCATCCCTCTCTCCGTCCATCCCTCTCTCCTTCCATCCCTCTCTCCTTCCATCCCTCTCTCCTTCCATCCCTCTCTCCGTCCATCCCTCTCTCCTTCCATCCCTCTCTCCTTCCATCCCTCTCTCCTTCCATCCCTCTCTCCTTCCATCCCTCTCTCCTTCCATCCCTCTCTCCGTCCATCCCTCTCTCCTTCCATCCCTCTCTCTGTCCATCCCTCTCTCCTTCCATCCCTCTCTCCTTCCATCCCTCTCTCCTTCCATCCCTCTCTCCTTCCATCCCTCTCTCCTTCCATCCCTCTCTCCTTCCATCCCTCTCTCCTTCCATCCCTCTCTCCTTCCATCCCTCTCTCCCTCCATCCCTCTCTCCGTCCATCCCTCTCTCCGTCCAACCCTCTCTCCTTCCATCCCTCTCTCCTTCCATCCCTCTCTCCTTCCATCCCTCTCTCCTTCCATCCCTCTCTCCGTCCATCCCTCTCTCCATCCATCCCTCTCTCCTTCCAACCCTCTCTCCGTCCATCCCTCTCTCCGTCCATCCCTCTCTCCTTCCATCCCTCTCTCCGTCCATCCCTCTCTCCTTCCATCCTCTCTCCGTCCATCCCTCTCTCCTTCCATCCCTCTCTCCGTCCATCCCTCTCTCCGTCCATCCCTCTCTCCTTCCATCCCTCTCTCCGTCCATCCCTCTCTCCGTCCATCCCTCTCTCCTTCCATCCCTCTCTCCGTCCATCCCTCTCTCCTTCCATCCCTCTCTCCGTCCATCCCTCTCTCCTTCCATCCCTCTCTCCGTCCATCCCTCTCTCCTTCCATCCCTCTCTCCTTCCATCCCTCTCTCCGTCCATCCCTCTCTCCTTCCATCCCTCTCTCCTTCCATCCCTCTCTCCTTCCATCCCTCTCTCTGTCCATCCCTCTCTCCGTCCATCCCTCTCTCCGTCCATCCCTCTCTCCGTCCATCCCTCTCTCCTTCCATCCCTCTCTCCGTCCATCCCTCTCTCTGTCCATCCCTCTCTCTGTCCATCCCTCTCTCCTTCCATCCCTCTCTCCGTCCATCCCTCTCTCCGTCCAACCCTCTCTCCGTCCATCCCTCTCTCCTTCCATCCCTCTCTCCTTCCATCCCTCTCTCCTTCCATCCCTCTCTCCTTCCATCCCTCTCTCCTTCCATCCCTCTCTCCATCAATCCCTCTCTCCTTCAATCCCTCTCTCCTTCCATCCCTCTCTCCTTCCATCCCTCTCTCCGTCCATCCCTCTCTCCTTCCATCCCTCTCTCCGTCCATCCCTCTCTCCTTCCATCCCTCTCTCCTTCCATCCCTCTCTCCGTCCATCCCTCTCTCCTTCCATCCCTCTCTCCATCCATCCCTCTCTCCTTCCATCCCTCTCTCTGTCCATCCCTCTCTCCTTCCATCCCTCTCTCCGTCCATCCCTCTCTCCGTCCATCCCTCTCTCTGTCCATCCCTCTCTCCTTCCATCCCTCTCTCCATCCATCCCTCTCTCTGTCCATCCCTCTCTCTGTCCATCCCTCTCTCTGTCCATCCCTCTCTCCGTCCATCCCTCTCTCTGTCCATCCCTCTCTCCTTCCATCCCTCTCTCCTTCCATCCCTCTCTCCTTCCATCCCTCTCTCTGTCTATCCCTCTCTCCATCCATCCCTCTCTCCGTCCATCCTTCTCCTTCCATCCCTCTGTCCTTCCAGCCCTCTCTCCTTCCATCCCTCTCTTCTTCATCCCTCTCTCTGTCCATCCCTCTCTCCTTCCATCCCTCTCTCCGTCCATCCCTCTCTCCGTCCATCCCTCTCTCCTTCCATCCCTCTCTCTGTCCATCCCTCTCTCCTTCCATCCCTCTCTCTGTCCATTCCTCTCTCCTTCCATCCCTCTCTCCTTCCATCCCTCTCTCCGTCCATCCCTCTCTCCTTCCATCCCTCTCTCCTTCCATCCCTCTCTCTGTCCATCCCTCTCTCCTTCCATCCCTCTCTCCATCCATCCCTCTCTCCTTCCATCCCTCTCTCCTTCCATCCCTCTCTCCTTCCATCCCTCTCTCCTTCCATCCCTCTCTCCTTCCATCCCTCTCTCCGTCCATCCCTCTCTCCTTCCATCCCTCTCTCCTTCCATCCCTCTCTCCTTCCATCCCTCTCTCCTTCTCCTCCTAATCCTGTCTGTCCAATCAGAAACCTAACCCTGTCTATCCAATCAGAATCCTAACCCTGTCTATCCAATCAGAATCCTAACCCTGTCAATCCAATTAGAATCCTAACCCTGTCTATCCAATCAGAATCCTAACCCTGTCTATCCAATCAGAAACCTAACCCCTATCTATCCAATCAGAATCCTAACCCTGTCAATCCAATCAGAATCCTAACCCTGTCAATCCAATCAGAATCCTAACCCTGTCTATCCAATCAGAATCCTAACCCTGCCTATCCAATCAGAATCCTAACCATGTCTATCCAATCAGAAAGCATTCCCAGAACTCTAGAAGCTCTAAATGTATCGTTTAGTGTTCTGCATGGCTAATAACCCCTATTAATCTACTCTCTGAAGATTAGACCGTGCAATCTTCACAGGCACACACACACACACACACACACACACAGACACACACACAAATGAATTAGCCCTTCTAGTCGCACACACACACACACACACACGAGTCTCCACAGCACAAGGCTACACATTAAGGTACATCTTAACAGAGAACCTGGGGTTTGTCCAATATTAAACTCAAACACTGGAAACAAGTCTGCCTGATGGGACTTTGTTTAATTCCAATTCCAACATTTACAAATTAATATTATGAAATTATTTCATCCCTCTCGAGTTTTGAATTATCTTGTGTGGTAGCCCGATCTCAGATCTGGTTGTACAATTGTGTGGTAGCCTGGTTTCAGATGTGGTTGTACTCTTGTGTGGTAGCCTGGTCTCAGATCGGGTTGTGATCTTGTGTGGTAGCCTGGTCTCAGATCTGGTTGTGATCTTGTGTGGTAGCCTGGTCTCAGATCTGGTTGTGATCTTGTGTGGAAGCCTGGTCTCAGATCTGGTTGTACTCTTGTGTGGTAGCCTGGTCTCAGATCGGGTTGCGATCTTGTGTGGAAGCCTGGTTCTACTCTTGTGTGGTAGCCTGGTCTCAGATCTGGTTGTGATCTTGTGTGGTAGCCTGGTCTCAGATCTGCTTGTGATCTTGTGTGGTAGCCTGGTCTCAGATCTGCTTGGATCTTGTGTGGTAGCCTGGTCTCAGATCTGGTTGTACTCTTGTGTGGTAGCCTGGTCTCAGATCTGGTTGTGATCTTGTGTGGTAGCCTGGTCTCAGATCTGGTTGTACTCTTGTGTGGTAGCCCGGTCTCAGATCTGGTTGTACAATTGTGTGGTAGCCTGGTTTCAGATGTGGTTGTACTCTTGTGTGGTAGCCTGGTCTCAGATCGGGTTGTGATCTTGTGTGGTAGCCTGGTCTCAGATCTGGTTGTGATCTTGTGTGGTAGCCTGGTCTCAGATCTGGTTGTGATCTTGTGTGGAAGCCTGGTCTCAGATCTGGTTGTACTCTTGTGTGGTAGCCTGGTCTCAGATCTGGTTGTACTCTTGTGTGGTAGCCTGGTCTCAGATCGGGTTGCGATCTTGTGTGGTAGCCTGGTCTCAGATCTGGTTGTACTCTTGTGTGGTAGCCTGGTCTCAGATCTGGTTGTACTCTTGTGTGGTAGCCTGGTCTCAGATCGGGTTGCGATCTTGTGTGGTAGCCTGGTCTCAGATCTGGTTGTACTCTTGTGTGGTAGCCTGGTCTCAGATCGGGTTGCGATCTTGTGTGGAAGCCTGGTTCTACTCTTGTGTGGTAGCCTGGTCTCAGATCTGGTTGTGATCTTGTGTGGTAGCCTGGTCTCAGATCTGGTTGTGATCTTGTGTGGAAGCCTGGTCTCAGATCTGGTTGTACTCTTGTGTGGTAGCCTGGTCTCAGATCTGGTTGTACTCTTGTGTGGTAGCCTGGTCTCAGATCGGGTTGCGATCTTGTGTGGTAGCCTGGTCTCAGATCTGGTTGTACTCTTGTGTGGTAGCCTGGTCTCAGATCTGGTTGTACTCTTGTGTGGTAGCCTGGTCTCAGATCGGGTTGCGATCTTGTGTGGAAGCCTGGTTCTACTCTTGTGTGGTAGCCTGGTCTCAGATCTGGTTGTGATCTTGTGTGGTAGCCTGGTCTCAGATCTGGTTGTGATCTTGTGTGGAAGCCTGGTCTCAGATCTGGTTGTACTCTTGTGTGGTAGCCTGGTCTCAGATCTGGTTGTAGTCTTGTGTGGTAGCCTGGTCTCAGATCGGGTTGCGATCTTGTGTGGTAGCCTGGTCTCAGATCTGGTTGTACTCTTGTGTGGTAGCCTGGTCTCAGATCGGGTTGCGATCTTGTGTGGAAGCCTGGTTCTACTCTTGTGTGGTAGCCTGGTCTCAGATCTGGTTGTGATCTTGTGTGGTAGCCTGGTCTCAGATCTGGTTGTGATCTTGTGTGGAAGCCTGGTCTCAGATCTGGTTGTACTCTTGTGTGGTAGCCTGGTCTCAGATCTGGTTGTACTCTTGTGTGGTAGCCTGGTCTCAGATCGGGTTGCGATCTTGTGTGGTAGCCTGGTCTCAGATCTGGTTGTAAGCTTGTGTGGTAGCCTGGTCTCAGATCTGGTTGTGATCTTGTGTGGTAGCCTGGTCTCAGATCGGGTTGCGATCTTGTGTGGAAGCCTGGTTCTACTCTTGTGTGGTAGCCTGGTCTCAGATCTGGTTGTGATCTTGTGTGGTAGCCTGGTCTCAGATCTGGTTGTGATCTTGTGTGGAAGCCTGGTCTCAGATCTGGTTGTACTCTTGTGTGGTAGCCTGGTCTCAGATCTGGTTGTAGTCTTGTGTGGTAGCCTGGTCTCAGATCGGGTTGCGATCTTGTGTGGTAGCCTGGTCTCAGATCTGGTTGTACTCTTGTGTGGTAGCCTGGTCTCAGATCTGGTTGTGATCTTGTGTGGTAGCCTGGTCTCAGATCTGGTTGTACTCTTGTGTGGTAGCCTGGTCTCAGATCGGGTTGCGATCTTGTGTGGTAGCCTGATCTCAGATCTGGTTGTGATCTTGTGTGGTTGCCTGGTCTCAGATCTGTTACCAAGGCCAACTGAACTCTGTCACTGTAGGCATAACAATGAGTGACAAGGACTTGGCATGATAGCATAAATAAACAGACTGGCACTCAGGCTACTTGTGTGTGAATTAACAGTTAAAGGTTGGGAGCCTTGTGTTGGTTTAAATGCCATCAAACTCAATTATAATGTTGTGTCTCCATCTAGCGGTTAAAATGAGGTTGTGCACCTTGACAATAAATGGTGTTATGAAGGTCACTTGATGGTGAATTCAAGGTAGTGCAGCCAGAATGTAGAAACACCGACTTGGTTTAAATGCTCTCTCTCCTCTCTCTCTACCATCTCTCTCTGTCTCTTCCTGTTTCTCTCTATCCTCTCTTGCTCCTTATCTCTATCTCTCTCTCTCTCTGTCTCTCTCTCTTGTTCTCTCTCTCTCCTCTCTCTTGTTCTCTCTCTCTCCTCTCTGTTTCTCTCTCTCCTCTCTTGCTCCTTATCTCTCTCATCTCTCTCTCTCTCTGTCTCTCTCTCTTCATTTCTCTCATCGCTCTCTCTCTCTCTCTCTCTCTTGTTCTCTCTCTCTCTCCTCTCTCTCTCTCACACACACACTTTCTCTCTGACCCCAACTGGGACGGAGGTTCACCTTCCAGCAGGACAATGACCCCAAGCGTAAGGATTAGGGTTATTGATTTTGGGACCTTTTTCTCCACATTCTTCTTGGATCACATAGTATTTTGTGGTTAGATTTCATTATTACTTTATTTTTGTGACAAAAACATCTATTTTACCAGAGAGAGAAATTGGGGATTTGTCTATTCTCTCAGAATCCTAACCCTGTCTATCCAATCAGAATCCTAACCCTGTCTATCCAATCAGAATCCTAACCCTGTCTATCCAATCAGAATCCTAACCCTGTCTATCCAATCAGAATCCTAACCCTGTCTATCCAATCAGAATCCTAACCCTGTCTATCCAATCAGAATCCTAACCCTGTCTATCCAATCAGAATCTTAACCCTGTCTATCCAATCAGAATCCTAACCCTGTCTATCCAATCAGAAAGCATTCCCAGAACTCTAGAAGCTCTAAATGTATCGTTTAGTGTTCTGTATGGCTAATAACCCCTATTAATCTACTCTCTGAAGATTAAACCGTGCAATCTTCACAGGCACACACACACACACACACAGTCTTGTATAACTAACCTTGTGGGGACACACAATTCAGTCCCATTTAAAACCTAACATTAAACCTAAAACCTAACCTTAACCCTAAAACCTAACCTTAACCATAAAACCCAACTTTAAACCTAACCTTAACCCTAAAACCTAACCTTAACCCTTAAAACCTAACCCTAAATCCTAACCTTAGATCCTAGCTCCTACCCCTCACCCTAAACCTGATCCTAGCTCCTACCCCTCACCCTGATCCTGATCCTAGCTCCTACCCCTCACCCTGAACCTGATCCTAGCTCCTACCCCTCACCCTGATCCTGATCCTAGCTCCCAACCCTCACCCTAAACCTGATCCTAACCCTCACCCTGAACCTGATCCTAGCTCCTACCCCTCACCCTGAACCTGATCCTAGCTCCTACCCCTCACCCTAAACCTGATCCTAGCTCCTACCCCTCACCCTAAACCTGATCCTAGCTCCTACCCCTCACCCTAAACCTGATCCTAGCTCCTACCCTCACCCTGATCCTAGCTCCTAACCCTCACCCTGATCCTAGCTCCTACCCCTCACCCTAAACCTGATCCAAGCTCCTACCCCTCACCCTGAACCTGATCCTAGCTCCTAATCCTCACCCTAAACCTGATCCTAACTCCTAAACCTGATCCTAGCTCCTAACCCTCACCCTAAACCTGATCCTAGCTCCTAACCCTCACCCTAAACCTGATCCTAGCTCCTAACACTTAAAGTAGTTCTAACCTGAACCCTAAACCCCCCAGAAAGAATATTTGACATGTGGTCAAATTTTTGTTGTTTACTTATCTTCTGGGGACTTCTGGTCCCCACAAGAATAGTTAAACACGTCCACACACACACACACACGAATTAGCCTCTCTCGTTGCTCACACTCTCACTTCCTCTTACACGCACACACACACACTAGTCTCCACAGCACAAGGCTACAAACTACAGTATAGCTTTACAGAGAACTAGGGGTTTGCCCAATAGTAAACACAAACACTGGAAACAAGTCTGCCTGATGGGACTTTGTTTAATTCCAATTCCAACATTTACAAATTAATATTATGAAATAATTTCATTAGTACTTCTCAATTTCAGTTAATCCCGGTCGAGTTTTGAATTATCTTGTGTGGTAGCCTGGTCTCAGATCTGGTTGTGATCTTGTGTGGTAGCCTGGTCTCAGATCTGGTTGTGATCTTGTGTGGTAGCCTGGTCTCAGATCTGGTTGTGATCTTGTGTGGTAGCCTGGTCTCAGATCTGGTTGTGATCTTGTGTGGTAGCCTGGTCTCAGATCTGCTTGTGATCTTGTGTGGTAGCCTGGTCTCAGATCTGGTTGTGATCTTGTGTGGTTGCCTGGTCTCAGATCTGTTACCAAGGCCAACTGAACTCTGTCACTGTAGGCATAACAATGAGTGACAAGGACTTGGCATGATAGCATAAATAAACAGACTGGCACTCAGGCTACTTGTGTGTGTATTAACAGTTAAAGGTTGGGAGCCTTGTGTTGGTTTAAATGCCATCGAACTCAATTATAATTTTGTGTCTCCATCTAGCGGTTAAATCGTGGTTGTGCACCTTGACAATAAATGGTGTTATGAAGGTCAACTGATGGTAAATTCAAGATAGTGCAGCCAGAATGGTTTTAATGCTCTCTCTCTCCCCCCCCTTCTCATCTTCTCTTTCTCCCTCTCCTCTTTTTCTCTCTCTTTCCTTCTCTCTCTCTCCCCTTCTCTCTCTCTCTCTCTCCCCTTCTCTCTCTCTCTCCCCTTCTCTCTCTCTCTCCCCCTTCTCTTTCTCTCTCTCTCCCCCCTTCTCTTTCTCTCTCTCTCCCCTTCTCTCTCTCTCTCTCTCCCCCTTCTCTTTCTCTCTCTCTCCCCTTCTCTCTCTCTCTCCCCCTTCTCTTTCTCTCTCTCTCCCCCCTTCTCTTTCTCTCTCTCTCCCCTTCTCTCTCTCTCTCCCCCCTTCTCTCTCTCTCTCCCCCCTTCTCTTTCTCTCTCTCTCCCTTTCTCTTTCTCCTTTTTCTCCCTCTCCTTCTCTTTCTCATTCATACAATCCAAAACACTCACACACACACGCACGCACGCACACGCACACACACACTAATAAATAATAATGAGGAATAGACAACAGTAAGAAACACACTAAAAACCATCCTCATCTCATAAAAGATAGAATTTAAACCCTTCATCTTATTGAATCTCTATAAATACATGGTCGTTATAGGAGTGAAATCATCTTCGATTAAAGCCTGTGGTAGTCATAGAAACAGTATTAAGTTACAGTAGTAATATTGCAGGTTAAAGTACAGTAGTTTGTATTTCAGGGTTTTCCCATCGATACCTTTTAGGACTTTAGTTTAGATGTAAGAAACCTCAACATGTTGATTCTGGGACCTTTTTCTCCACATTCTTCCTGGGAAAAAAAACTAAAGGAAATCACGTATTTTTGTGGTTAGATTTCGTTATTTCTTTTCTTTTTTGTAACAAAAAAAAACATATATTTTTTTTTTACCAGAGAGAGAAATTGGGGTATTTTCTTTTCAGAAGTGCACATTAGAAAAGTAGCAAGGCGTTTTTTTTTTGGTATCCAGGCAGACATAGACCTGTTATAAGGATCTTATAAAGCTACTTAAGGTGACATATCACCGTCATAAGGAAAGTAACAACTCTCAATTGTGTCACTTGTTGATATGTATTTATAATTAAAAATGTCCAAGTAAGGGGACAGAAAAGGAGCATGTATTTGTCCCAGTTGAGCCACTAACGTTGTTAGTAAACACATTCAGACACACAGAACCAAGGCTATATGGTCTATAGTGTGTATTGATCTGGGTAACTGGTCTATAGTGTGTATTGAGATCTGGGTAACTGGTCTATAGTGTGTATTGATCTGGGTAACTGGTCTATAGTGTGTATTGAGATCTGGGTAACTGGTCTATAGTGTGTATTGAGATCTGGGTAACTGGTCTATAGTGTGTATTGAGATCTGGGTAACTGGTCTATAGTGTGTATTGATCTGGGTAACTGGTCTATAGTGTGTATTGATCTGGGTAACTGGTCTATAGTGTGTAGTGAGATCTGGGTAACTGGTCTATAGTGTGTATTGAGATCTGGGTAACTGGTCTATAGTGTGTATTGAGATCTGGGTAACTGGTCTATAGTGTGTATTGATCTGGGTAACTGGTCTATAGTGTGTATTGATCTGGGTAACTGGTCTATAGTGTGTATTGATCTGGGTAACTGGTCTATAGTGTGTAGTGAGATCTGGGTAACTGGTCTATAGTGTGTATTGATCTGGGTAACTGGTCTATAGTGTGTAGTGAGATCTGGGTAACTGGTCTATAGTGTGTAGTGATCTGGGTAACTGGTCTATAGTGTGTATTGATCTGGGTAACTGGTCTATAGTGTGTAGTGAGATCTGGGTAACTGGTCTATAGTGTGTATTGATCTGGGTAACTGGTCTATAGTGTGTAGTGAGATCTGGGTAACTGGTCTATAGTGTGTAGTGATCTGGGTAACTGGTCTATAGTGTGTATTGATCTGGGTAACTGGTCTATAGTGTGTATTGATCTGGGTAACTGGTCTATAGTGTGTAGTGATCTGGGTAACTGGTCTATAGTGTGTATTGATCTGGGTAACTGGTCTATAGTGTGTATTGATCTGGGTAACTGGTCTATAGTGTGTATTGATCTGGGTAACTGGTCTATAGTGTGTAGTGAGATCTGGGTAACTGGTCTATAGTGTGTAGTGATCTGGGTAACTGGTCTATAGTGTGTATTGATCTGGGTAACTGGTCTATAGTGTGTATTGATCTGGGTAACTGGTCTATAGTGTGTATTGATCTGGGTAACTGGTCTATAGTGTGTATTGATCTGGGTAACTGAGAAATTAGTGCTTTTCTAGGCCAACTTGGTTTCGGTTCGATTCGAAAAAAATCATTGAGGTGTGGTGGTCCTTCTGTAGCTCAGTTGGTAGAGCATGGCGCTTGTAACGCCAGGGTAGTGGGTTCGATTCCCGGGACCACCCATACGTAGAATGTATGCACACATGACTGTAAGTCGCTTTGGATAAAAGCGTCTGCTAAATGGCATATATTATAAAAAATAAAACGTTGACATTAAAGCGATTAGTGTTTTTTTGAGGTCGGTTCGGTTTCGGTTAGATTATTAAAAATAATCACGGTTTTCGATTTCAGTTTCAATAACTTTTTTAAACATTAAATGAACTATGCATTATGTGGGTTGAAACAACACATAATACAATAACTAATACAGTGGCTTCTGAAAATATTCACCCCTCTTGGCATTTTTTGGCCTTACAACCTGGAATTATTATTATTATTATTTATTTTTTTTGGGGGGGGGGGTTGTAATCATTTGATTTACACAACATGCCTACCACTTTGAAGATGCAAAATATTTATTATTGTGAAACAGCCAAGAAATAAGACAAAAAAAACTGAAAACTTAAGCCTGTATAACTCACAAAGTCAATACTTTGTAGAGCCACCTTTTGCAGCAATTACAGCTGCAAGTCTCTAGGGGTATAAGCTTGGCACGTCTAGCCACTGGGAGACCATTCTCCAAGGTAAAACTGTTCCACCTCCGTGTTCCGCTGGTGTACAGCAATCTTTAAGTGATACCACAGATTCTCAATTAGATTGAGGTTTGGGCTTTGACTAGGCCATTCCAAGACATTTAAATGTTTCCCCTTAAGCCACTTGAGTGTTGCTTTAGCAGTATGCTTAGGGTCATTGTCCTGCTGGAAGGTGAACCTCCGTCAAAGTCTCAAATCTCTGGAAGACAAATAGGTTTCCCTCAAGAATTTCCCTGTATTTAGCGCCATCCATCATATCCTTCAATTCTGACCAGTTTCCCAGCCCCTGCCGATGAAAAACATCCCCACAGCATGATGCTGCCACCACCATGCTTCACTGTGGGGATGGTGTTCTCGGGGTTATGAGGTGTTGGGTTGCGCCAGACATAGCGTTTTCCTTGATGGCATAAAAGCTCAATTTAATCTCTTCTGACCAGAGTACCTTATTCCATATGTTTGGGGAGTGTCCCACATGCTTTGCAGCTCCTTCAGGGTTATCTTTGGTCTCTTTGTTGCCTCTCTGATTAATGCCCTCCTTGCCTGGTCCGTGAGTTTTGGTGGGCGGCCCTCTCTTGGCAGGTTTGTTGTGGTGCCATATTCTTTCCATTTTTTAATAATGGATTTAATGGTGGACTTTATTTAACTAATTACGTGACTTCTGAAGGTCATTGGCTGCACCAGATCTTATTTAGGGGCTTCATAGCAAATGGGGTGAATACATCTGCACACAACACTTTTCCATTTTTTTGATTTTTTTTTTTTTAAATAAGTTATTTTTTCCATTTCACTTCACCAATTTGGACAATTTTGTGTTTGTCCATTACATGAAATCCAAATAAAATCAATTGAAATTACAGGTTGGAATGCAACAAAATAGGAAAACCGTTAGGGGGATGAACACTTTCGCAAGGCTCTGTAAAAGTCCCATGATGGTAGTGACCGCCCATTACTGCTGATCACTTATTCACCATTATTTATTCACATTACTTTACTTTAATCAAATATTTCAGTTATTGTGTATTATTACATTAGTTTTATGTGTTAACTTTATTATTTAATTCCAAGTCATCATCTCATCTCTATAGAGCTGCTGTCTGACAGAATCACTAAGTCATCTCGTCTCTATAGAGCTGCTGTCTGACAGAATCACTAAGTCATCTCATCTCTATAGAGCTGCTGTCTGACAGAATCACTAAGTCATCTCGTCTCTATAGAGCTGCTGTCTGACAGAATCACTAAGTCATCATCTCATCTCTATAGAGCGGCTGTCTGACAGAATCACTAAGTCATCTCATCTCTATAGAGCTGCTGTCTGACAGAATCACTAAGTCATCTCATCTCTATAGAGCTGCTGTCTGACAGAATCACTAAGTCATCTCATCTCTATAGAGCTGCTGTCTGACAGAATCACTAAGTCATCTCATCTCTATAGAGCTGCTGTCTGACAGAATCACTAAGTCATCTCATCTCTATAGAGCTGCTGTCTGACAGAATCACTAAGTCATCTCATCTCTATAGAGCTGCTGTCTGACAACATCACTAAGTCATCTCATCTCTATAGAGCTGCTGTCTGACAGAATCACTAAGTCATCTCATCTCTATAGAGCTGCTGTCTGACAGAATCACTAAGTCATCTCATCTCTATAGAGCTGCTGTCTGACAGAATCACTAAGTCATCTCATCTCTATAGAGCTGCTGTCTGACAGAATCACTAAGTCATCTCGTCTCTATAGAGCTGCTGTCTGACAACATCACTAAGTCATCTCGTCTCTATAGAGCTGCTGTCTGACAGAATCACTAAGTCATCTCGTCTCTATAGAGCTGCTGTCTGACAGAATCACTAAGTCATCTCGTCTCTATAGAGCTGCTGTCTGACAACATCACTAAGTCATCTCGTCTCTATAGAGCTGCTGTCTGACAACATCACTAAGTCATCTCGTCTCTATAGAGCTGCTGTCTGACAGAATCACTAAGTCATCTCATCTCTATAGAGCTGCTGTCTGACAGAATCACTAAGTCATCATCTCATCTCTATAGAGCTGCTGTCTGACAGAATCACTAAGTCATCATCTCATCTCTATAGAGCTGCTGTCTGACAACATCACTAAGTCATCTCATCTCTATAGAGCTGCTGTCTGACAACATCACTAAGTCA